>NW_013527804.1:2321305-2324205 GCF_000836215.1 Papilio polytes
GTCAGCAATTGCGGATGTTTATGGGCAGCAGTCGCTTTCCATTTCAGTGGATTCAGGTGGCCGCTTGCTCGTTTGCTTATATTATAAAAAAAGACTATGTTACTTATTGATTACATAAATTTTAAATGGCGAAACAATTTGGAAAATCGGCTCAGTATTTTAATACATATAAAAATCCGAAGACATTAATATTAGTATAGATTAATTACTAGCATCGACAGGAGGGAGGAGGGGAAGGGGGGGGAAGGAAATCTCCTTAGAGAAAAATATTACGAAGTAAACCTCCAATGAACGGTTTTTAGACTTGTAAAATCGAGAACTTAGGGTGATGGTCGAATTTGAAAAAAATATTATGATAATACTGACTGTTAGCATGTCGTGGCAGTTCCTGTTGACCTCGTCATCCTCTTCCTGCACGTAGAACTTGCGGAAGAAGTTGAAGGCGATCACCGTGTAGATGTACACTATGATGGTGAGTAGCATCACCGTTAACACCAGCTGCAACACAAACATCCAACATTACTTCAACTTACAGTTTATTTTCATATAAAAACGTATTTATCTATTTTTTTAAGATAATAAGAACACATTCATTGTTAACTTGCCAAAGGATTATCTTTCCAAATACTAAAAATGGAAAAATTTAGATGGATGGATGTTTGTTAGTTTGTAGCATAAACGGCTGAACGGATCTCGATGTAATTTCGTATAGATGCAGAGCATAGTCTGGAACACATAGACTACGTACTTTTGACTTTTTTAATTTCGGCGAAAGCTAGTTATGAATATTAGCGTAACATTTGCGAGAAAGTATTCGAGAAAATTTGTACGACATTTCTTTGTTTTAGTTTCGCAGAGGTACCGTTAAGAGTGCTATGCGAGAGTAATTTGCAGATCTGTCATAATCATTTACACCAATTAAATATTGTATAATACAAGAGTTTACCTGTTTCCCATTATGCGTGACGGACTGAAGGATGGTCCTCAAGGTCTTGAAGCCGACGGCCACATCCAGCAGATGCGCGGCGAAGAAGAAGTTGTTGAAGTTGCCCATCACGGAGAAGCTGAAGTACCAGAGCGAGTAGAGGAAGGAGTTGTCAGTGATGGTGACGCCCGCCTTCCACACCTGGTAGCGCCAGTCGATGTTGATGATACTGCAAGTAATAGCACTTTAAGGGCCAGTCCCACCTAATTGTAAATTGTCTGATAGCAATCCAACGTGTAAACTATGTGATGATTTTGGGTTATGTTCCCTTATCTGACATTGACGTCATTTTTAAGCTATCTGAGCCTCTATCAGCCAGTCGTGGGACAGGCCCTTAGTATATTAAGATTCTAGCTGTTGCTCGCCACTTTAAATTTAAAATTATTACCTATATTATTCACCGATAACGTATTCTGATAGTGAAAGAATTTTTAAAATCTGCCCAGTAGTTTTTGAGTTATTTCAATACATACAAAAATACAAAACTTTGTGAAATGAGCATAGACTGGCTGTGTTCGCGACTTCGTCTGCGTGAAATTTAAAAAATAAATAAATCCATTATTAACAATGTTACTCACCGATAACGTAGCTTTTAACTGGTGTAACTGGAGTTACAAGAAGTTTGTTGTCAAGTTATGAAATAGTAGAATCATAAAACTATAATGGAATCTTAAAAAGGATTTACCTCGAATTAAGTATTTGTTCTGATCTTAAGTTTAGAGTGGAATCATAAGAAAATTAGTAAAAAAGATCAAACATAGGATATAATACTGACTAGTGCAGGAAGCCCTTGCTGCCTTCATCCTCCTGCGCGGAGAAGGAGGTCTTCTCCATGCCGAGCATGTTGGAGATGGAGTCGAAGTCATATGTCTCCGAGTACTTGGCGCGCACCTTCTTCTTCACGAACTTGTCCCAGTAGTTGACGGGGAACGATCTGGAAACACACAGAAGGTTAAATCAAGTATTTATGGATATTTTTAAGGCATATATCAAAACCACATAAGATTTATACTTTTTAGAGCAAAGATTTTGTTTTGTTTTTAGACTCTTATCATTTTTCTGGTTTTAGTTAACATTCTCATTTTACGTTTTTAATTTTGTTTTAAACATTACTTCCCGTCGTCTTACAAACTCGCCAGATCTTCTCTTAACGCTAGTAGGTGATTTAGACCCTGGAGTCCATCTGGAACACTTACATCAGATGTAAGCAGAGACTTACTTGGCGGATATGACGAGCTTGTCCCAGTGACTCTTGAGGTCGTCGTCGTCCGGCTGCTCCGCGATGTACAGTCCGTCGAACTCCAGCTTGCGGGCGATCTCCTTCTCGCGCTTGAAGATCGCCAGCGGCACCTGATAGTAATACATTTGTCTGTTAAATATGGGTCAATTGTTCATACCTTCTTCATGAGCATTGCCAAGGAAGGGGCAGATTATCCCTAGCATTGTAGAATACATATTAAACTACTTTGAATACCGTATTAACGGGTAGTCTCCAAGGTTTGGAATCTGCCCCACCACTGGCTGATAGAGGCTCAGATAGCTTAAAAATGACGTCACTGTCAGATAATCAGACAATTTAAAATTTAGTGGGATAGGCCTTAAGTCATCATAAAGCTACAATCGTTTGAATTCTTTGAACGTATTAAGACATGGTATAAAAACCAACAGGACGTAGCTTTTAAATGTGTCTGTACGAAAAAAGGTACACGGCGAACTCCTTTTTATTAATTCTTCGTTTGTGCAATTTACTGCTACCTTATTGGTTATTTGTAAAAGGCGGAGTTTGTCTCGTTACAAGGAGCACGGCTTTTGTAAGTGTAACACTGCGTGTTTCCGCGACTGTACCTTTAGGTGATAGTATCCGATGAGTATGGCGAGGGAGACGACGGAGTGCAGCACCGCCGCCACCTTCAGG
>NW_013527804.1:2325097-2337509 GCF_000836215.1 Papilio polytes
CCTTTTAAAAATTAGGTTTGAGTTATCTTTTGTACAGTCAAGAAAATTCGCGGTGATCCATTTACTAATATCAATTGAGCCAACCTTTTTTATATTCATTCAATCTAAGTCAATTTCATACATCAGTTCTTTTCAATTCAATTAGCGATCGAACACAAAAATTGTGTCTTCCGCAGCGATTCACATGAAGTCAAGAGTAGATAATATATGAAAACTGTACCTTATAGAAGAGCAGCACGAAGTTGATGCAGAATGCGAGCACGAGCGCGACGTACTTCAGGTTGTAGAAATTACGCGCGAGGAAAGAGACCGCGCGCCGCGTGTACTGAGACAAGTCCACTTGCGACAACGCAGAGGGCGCCGGCCCTTGCACCGCCTGCACCAATAAGACATTAAACACTCTTTCCACTGAGCGATTAGGAGCGCAACTATAATGGTCATGGAAATAACAGTTACCGACTACTGGAGTTAGATGGATATGCGCACAAATGGAAATTATTTAATGGCTTCTTAGTATATTCAGCAGAGAATTATCGTTTCCTTGATTTAAATCTAAGCGAATCTTATCTTACTAATGTTATAAATGCGAAAATTTATATATGTTTGTTAGAGTTTGCAGCCTAAAAAACTGAACGGATCATGATTATATTTGGCATGGATGAAACGGATAGCCTGGAAGAACACAAAGGCTACCTATTTTTATTTTTTTTTGATGTCCACAATGATAGAGTCACGAGTGAAACCTAGTAATTCGATATAACTGAAAAATTTGTATAAATAAATTGTTTACCTTTTTTCCGAAACATTTTCTCCTCTTTCCGTTTTATGGAAGCATTAATGAATAGTTGCTATATTATATAAATGATCCCATGAGTATAATCGTAATAACGCCGTATATGTTTGTTACCTTTTTGCTCTCAGCCTCGATAGCGGACATGGCGGCTTGTTGTGCGGCTTGCGCTTCCATACGCTCTTGTGCTTGTTTCTTGGCTTGCTCACCACTGAAACAATTATAAATTGCTTTAAAAGATTACAACACATTCCATTAAATTGTTACTAACAAAGATTTAAATTAAGATATCACAAGAATCTATATTTATACTAATACAAGCGTAAACACACACTACTTAGTCATATAGGATGTCAGCAATCACATAATGTTTTGGAATAATTCTTTCTTTAATAAAAGCCCTACGCTTTAGGCTATATATTTTCACAGTATAAAACTTAGAGAGTAATTAATTTGGAGAAAACCGTCGTGCGGGAAAGGGACAAAACTATTAGTTATCAACAAGGAAGCAAGGTTGCTGGTAACGTTAATTGTTATTTGTGAATTTGAATTTTGACTTTTGCAAGTGAAAATTTCACAAATGTAAACAATTAATTTGTTTTTTATAACTTCATACTCATAAAGCCGTACAGGAAAGCCTAAATTAAGAAATAACGTGATAGAATATAACTGAGAAGTCTATAATGTTAATATTTTTACCCCAGCAGGTCTATAAGTGAGGGCGGTTGTTGTTCCTCCGTGTGCTCGACGCTCTCGTCAGGTGAGACCTCCGCTTCTTCACCTGATGATGGAGACGATGTAGATGGTGATTCGTGCGGCTTCACTTGTATCCTAATAATAGAAAATAAAATGATGAAATAATTATAAAATCATAAATAGAAAAAACCCGCTAAAACAGCAAGAACCATTCGCCAAAATTACTTAACTACTCCTCCAACTTGCATCCTTGTATAACGTGCCTATGCGTTACTAGACTGTGGATATCCGCCTTTAGGATAAGTTTTTCTTTATAAAAATGCTATTTGATTCTATTTCATTTTACTTCTTTTTTACTTAAATGCTAACAATATATCGAATAACCTAGAAAATTTTATATGATGTGCGTATAAATATCATGACCAATATTACTTGAGTTTTTTAATCAACGATAATAAGGTGGTAATGATAAGTATATCTTCTACTAGTATAGTGTTTTCGCTTTCAACTCTGTCAGGGTGGAATTAAAATAAAAATAGCCTATGTGTTTTTTCATACTATCCTCTACATCTATGCCAAATTTCATTGAGATAAGTTCAGCAGTTAGGCTACATATTCTAACAAACATCCATCCAAACATTCGCATTTATATCAGTAAGATTATCTGTGGTACATACTGTCCGTTATCTTCTTTAGTGATGTCCAGTCCGAAAGCGGAGACTTGCATCTGTCCGGTGTCGTCCGCAGGCGGTAGTGCTGGCAGATGACGAGATGGACCTGGTTCATAACGAAGAAAGGATAATTAAAATTAGGACAATAGATAATCTAAAGATTAAACGTACTATACAGAGCATGATTTTTTCAAGAAATATCACGTCCTCGTGCATTCACGATGCCAATGTTTTTTTGACCGACTTCCCAAAAGGAGGTACTCAATTCGTCTGTATGTTTTTTTTTAATTTCGTAATAAAGCAAAAGAGTTTTCATCAAATATTCTTGGTAGACCCTTCAGGTCTTATCTTACTATCGTTTTCTTTTCCAATTATCATTTATATACAAGTATTAACAAAATTTAATAAAAACGAACACATTTCCAAACAGCTGTTTATTTGTGTAAATGTTTAGGGTAAGCGACATAAAAGTTTAGATTGTGTTACTATTCCAAATACAGATATTTTGTTATGAGAAATCACAAAGTAAATAATAGAAACTTTAGATTACCAAAATTTTAAATGTTATGTTGTAAGTCTGCATTCCGTAGTTTAGTACGTTGAATTAACGGCAAAAATTATTAGCCAATTCATAAAATACATTTGAACATCGAAGTTTCGTCTAAAATATGTTTTATATGTACAATCGGGGAATCTGACGGTGTCCCACCTTCAAATGTATACTCATGTGAACATACGCATTGAGACGACGCGAAACAAGAACCAATAGGAATCAAGAATAGAAGCAACTTTTTAAATATGACTGTACGCGAAAAACCCTGTAAATTAAAACCTTAATGTATATCATTACATAAATACTTTTTTAATATTAATTTTCTTTTTTTAATGTCTATCAAAGTTAAGTCGCCCAACTTATGTGTAAATACCTGTGTAAAAAGGCCAGCTGAAAACCAGCGCAGAAACGGCCTGTGTCTGCATTAGCTGACTTTGCCGCCTTTTGCCACATTTTTTTTTTACTAGCTTTAAGGTTGATGAATGTATGACTTCATTTGTAGTTTGTTTTTGTGGCAATAAAAGTCTTATTTATTTATTTAAAAAAGGTCTTTCATTTAATTGCTTTCTATATATCTTTGATTTCTTATTTTTACCAATGACTCAAGCAACCAGTGGTCAGGGCTGCAGAGACAGGAACCTACTCACTATGCGTGCGGTTTCTGAAATAACCGCCTTAATTGCTTTTATTATTATCCCCTCGTTTGAATAACTCATTGCTACCTAAGTTTATCTCGTTTTCTTGCAAGAAATATTTTTTCTGTAAGTGGAACACTACGGATTTCCGCGATTGTACATTTCATATTAAATATCTAGAAGTTTTGTAATATTTGTTTTCAGAAGTTCTTTAAAGCGTTTTATTTGCAGACATTGTGAGACGAAGCGTATAATGTGTAGTGTTGTGTCTTACTTTGTTGTTGGCTCAGAAACCTGTGCTTCAACTGACCAATTTTCTCCTCCTCCGTGGGCTCTGGCGGTGGTTCCTCCGTCTGCGGACCTCGCATTAAACCAAGCAGTACTCCGAATATATACCTGAAGACAAAATAATGTCTTAAATCCAGTTGTATTAAAAATAAATATAAAACTCGTAGTTATTTTTTAGGTTAGTTTGCTGAAAGATTTTTAAAAAGAAGAAAATTTTAAATAAAATAAATTAGAATGTTGATTAGAGAATTATTTTTCGATAAAATTAACAAGCCGAAACTGATAATAGCCATTTTTTATAAGCACGTAATTAAAATTTAATTCAGATTTTTTTTATCCCTATTTAATTAAATTATTATGTAAAAATAAATACATCAGAAAATTGTAATGATATAAATATAGGTGCAAACATTAAAAAATAAATGTGTCAAAGCAAAAAGGCCTAAAAAAAAACATTTAAAAAGTTAACACAAAGCATTTACCAATGGCTGCATCGAAAGTTGCGTGGAATGAAAACACCCGATTCATTTACAATCGATTGTGAACTTTAACCCATTCCAATAAGATCTAAACTCACCTGACAACAACAAGGACGCCGTAACCCAAATAATAAAAGAGATAGAAGAACATCTTGAAGAAGCCGAGCGCGAGTTCCGCGGGAGGCATTTGCTGAAGATCTGCGATTTTCGCCTTTATGTTAGATGGAGATAAGGACGAGAATGCTGTAGAGATGCCATCTTTAACAGATTGGAAGCCTCGACGGAATGGATCTTTACCCGCTCTGAAAACATAATAAATATTAAGTCACATTACCAAAGACGTAGTATTTTGCGACGTTATATAGAGTTGATGCTACTGTGACGTTATACGGAGTTTACTGTACCTTTCATCATCATCATCGCCCATATACATATACGCTGCTTCTCTGTTCTTAGGTCCTCCTGAAGTCTCCTCCGAGGCGGCCATGAGGCCGGAAGCGTGCGTCATCTCAAAGATGGCGTCCTCACAGAAGTTGACGAACGCCTCCAACTTCTCTTTGTCACCTCCTTCTGTCACTATGCTGTAGAAGAAAGCGCGCTTCGATTCCTGAAAGAAGATAATTTTTGAATTAGTTGCCAAGGACTTCTCATTTTAGATTGAATTTAATAATTTTGCTTGCATAGTACAACATAATAAAATTTACAGTTTTAATTAAATAAAAATTTTAGCACAAAAATCTTAGCACTGCAGGGCCGGCTCGCCCCAGTAATATCTCGACCACACAGAAGACAGCCGTGAAATGGAAGCAATTTCGTGTACAGTATGATGAGTGTGGTTTCGGAGGCATGGGAAAGGGAATTGGATTTGACGGTGGAGAAGATGCATAGGAAGGGGAAATATCCTTTTTATGCGCGTCTCCTCCTCCATCGGATAAAGGTAGGCAAGCCATTTGCAATTGCGGGTGTCTATGGATAGCGGTCGCTTCGCCATTTTGGCGGATTCAGGTGGCATAGGTTTATCGTAGTTTTTCTAAAAGAATCAACGATAAATTCAAGACTGTGGAAGCCATCTTATAGGTCAAAGTTCACTATTTTTTATAAGAACATAATTTTTAGCCCTTAATACAAAATCAGCCAATGACAATAATTACAATGATAATGATGATGATAATACATACTTTGATCTGCGGCTTCTCCCACTGTTCAATATTAGACTCCTTGATTTCGAAGTAAACGCGCTCAATGCGTTTGGAACCGCCCATTATCTCGATCCTGCCCAAGAACGGCTCGAAGTAATTCAGCACGGAACCTGCCGTCTCCAGGAAACGGGCCAGCCTGGAATAAACAATGATTAGGGTTCCCTTAGTGTTTCTAATAATAAATCAATACTAAGGGTACACTTAACATGTTCAGTACATTCAGGAGTTCCAGTTATTTTTAAAGGAAAGAGAAAAATGAGAGAACGCGTTATCCATTTAAAAAAAAAAACACTAAAATAGCAGAAGCAACCACGAGGGTATTGGTGTAAGTACTTGATATTTACAAACAGATTGTGTGAAAGAGGATACGATGAAGAACGGAGTGGTTTCAAATACAACGGCTGGTAGACATATGGAAGAACAGCACATACTGTGCCGACCCTTCGTAGGGATAAGGGAAAGATGATGAATTACACAAAAGAAGATAATTTTCTCATCAATCTTAAGGATCTTTTCCTCTTTAGATTGACAAATATGTTATGATTATTAAGCTTATTTTATTACTAGGGTATAGCGACCTTCGACTATCTACGCTCCCTTTTACATCTTGGGAGGTGGCTAAAAACAGGTCGTCACTGAATCTCAACCAGTCTCAGTTAAGCTGAGCCCCCCCCCCCCTTTTGTTTATTCTTGGATGGCAATAAAGAGGTTCTTATTTATTATTTAAGGATCGAATATTGGTTTGCATTGTATTGTTACCTGGGCTCATTGGGCATGTGCTCCGAGAGGTTGGTGAGCAGCACGGCGAGGTTGAAGCCGATCTCCTTCGCGGGCTCGTGGAAGCGGTCGCAGAAGCCGATGTAGTCCAGTTTGCCGTCGTGGTTCGTCTCGCAGCACGCCAGGAGGAATTCTATCTCTTCGCTGAAATGTGAAAAAGATATATTTTAGATTATTCGTTCCACAAAAGAAGGCACTGAAACTGTTTGTTAATTATTGACATGGTATCTATCGAAAGAGAAATTGTTAGTTTAGATGGAGGGATGGATGTTTGTTAGAGTTTGTAGCCTAAACTATTGCATGGTTCTCGATGAAATTTGGGATAGGAGTAGATATAGTCTGGAAGAACACATAGGCTACTCACTTTTGTTTTTTAATTCCACGCGGACAGTCACGGGCGAAAGCTAGTTAATTATAAATGGGAAAGTTTGATTGAATGGATGGATTTTTGTTACTACGTATCTCCAAATTAGTTCAACAAATTAAGATGAAATATAATATAGGTGTAGAATATAATCTTGAAGAATACGAGGGCTACTTATTTTGTTTTAAGATAGCATACGAAGTCGCGCGAAGGAGAAAATTGCATATGACAAGGAGAATTTTAAACCCTCTACCAAGAAGGGCTAGGGAGAGAAGGAGCGATAGCGTAGCGTGGATGATTATCAAGGGAGTCACTAAATGGAGGACCAAATCATGTTATCTCAACTCTTCATAGATTGTTATGAAACCAGTAGAATGATAATCTTCACAAACTTACGGCGTATAGCTCTTCTGCTGTTCCATCTTCTCCTTGAAGTCCTTGGGCAGGACCCAGCCGTCGTTGTTAGCGTCTATCTCCTGGAAGCTGGGGCTGGACGTCAGGTCCTTCATCTTCAAGAACATGTCGAAATACTTCAGGATCAGCTCCACGTTGGACGCAGACTCTACCAGCGTGTCCACCATTTGCTTGCCGATTGTACCTACAACATTTATTATGTAATTACTAAAGGGTAATCTCTGAGTGTAATTTTAGCATAAAGATACTTTTAATGTCACAATTAGTTGAAGTTAGTGTCCAACAAGAGACCTTAGGATGTATTTAGTATCTACCTTTTTATCTTTACTTATATTATGAAGAGAAAAGATTTGTAATTTTGCGTGTATCGCAATAACTAAAAAGCTATTGGGCCGATTAAAAATATTCTTTCACCATTAAAAATCTGCGTTATCAGTGAGTAACATAGGCTATTTTAAGTTCGTGGACGAAGTCGCGAGCAACAGCTAGCTAATAATAATAATTCTTTAAGTAACTAGTAAAGTATTCTGAAATTCAGTTAGGCTTGTGTTAGTACCAGCAAATGAATTTTTATGATATACTGTAAATATTATTATCAAGAGTTACATAACTGTCGGTAGTCTCACTCACCGTTGACAACATTTCCTTCAAGCATAGAGAGCATCATTGTGATCATGTCCTTCTGCAGATTGAGCAGTTCCTTGAGGAGGTCTACTTGCGAGGAGTGCTTTGACAGCTTGTCTTGCATATGCGAGAACAGGAACAGGAAACCTCCCACTGCATCCCACAACCTGACAGACAGATCTTGTGTTAATTCATATATGCACATAGATTAAGTTTCCATACATCCCTATTCTATAGTAAATTATGTTGTCCATTTTCCCAAGGCCTTGCGCTAGATGCCTCAAGCCTTAGTTATCACCAAATAGATACATTTTTATACTTATTGAGTTATACTGCCATAAAACGTTAAGTGACGTTTACTACAATACAGCAGAGAAAATTAGACCCAAATAGGTTAAGTTATTACTGAGATTAGCGACCACAAGTTTTGAGTTTTATTCTAATGTACCGTCCCTAAAAGTAAAGAGACAAAAATGGTCGTTAAACTTTTGAGAGCCTTGCAAAGATAAATCGACACAAGCAGTTTTAGCTATTGCTCTACTGGTGTTGTCTATGAATTTACATGGAATAGTAATGTTTTTAGTTGTTATTACCTGGAGTGCGCTAAGGCCTGTTGGTTCTGTGTGCAGGGACCCTGTATCACCTCAGTGAGAGTGTTGAACACTTGCGATGCTACTCCTATCGCTTTGAAGAAGTTCGCCTTCCCAGCGGGGTCGATTAGTTCCTGTTATATTGAAAAATAACGTTATAAAGAGATCATTATATATTATCAAAACAATTTTCTTTTTTATGTCTCCAAGTTGCTTTAAAGTTTCGGCAAACAACGCTAGAAGAAAAAGGCCTAACTAAGTACAGTAAGAAGCGATACATAAGTATGAATTTCTTATAACATAGCATAGTTAAAAGGTCATTATGAAGTACCATATTGATTATAAGATCGCTGAAGTATCTTTACTGCTAAGTCCAGCAGTAAGGGCTGCAGGTAGTGTGGTGTCAAACCTTTTTTTTATAATATAAGGTGACAACCGAGCAAGTGGCTACCTGAATCCACCGAAATGGAAAGTGTCCGCTGCCCATAGACATCCGCAATTGCAGATGTGTTGCCACCTCTTAATTGACGTAGGAGGCACACATAAAGAGGACATTTCCCCTTTACATGCGTCTCCTCTACCGTCAAATCCACTTTTCCTTTCCATCCTTACCTCTTAAGAAAACGGTGGAAAGGAAAAGGGACTAAAATCAGGCCTCCGGCCACACTCATCAGACGAAACGCAGAATTGCTTCCACTTCACGGCTGTCTTCTGTGTGGTCGTGGTATTGCACAGGGCGAGCCGACCCATTCGTGCGAAGATGTTAAAGCGGGCTCTACCACTAAAAAAATACCTTGCTGGAGTAGTGCCAGTAGAAGTCCATGATGGACTCCTGCAGCCGCAGCAGGTAGTCCACGGTGCAGATCACCACGTTCACTGTAGTGGTGTTGCCAGCCTGCGTGCGCAGGTAGTTCTGCCATTCTGATGTACAATTACAAATAAATCAAGAAGCTCAACTGACAGCTTTAATACTTGTCCAGGATTATGAATTTAAAATAAGTTTTAACATAATTAATATAAGAAGTACATATGGCTTGAAATGTTATGATCATGAGAACACTATATGATATACTATTCTAGTTGTCTTTTCATTCTTCATACACATTTAGTTATATAAATTTTCGGCAAATTAAATACATGATGCGAAGTAAGTCGGGTTAATGGATAGAAATCATCCGCAGTCGTGGCCAGTTATACAAGTGCGAAATTTGTATTAAGTTATGTACTGACCGAGGTTTTTTTTTATAACACTAGGTGGCAAATGAGCGGCCACCTGAATCCACCGAAATGGAAAGCGACCGCTGCCCATAAACATCCATAATTGCAGATGCGTTGCCTACCCTTCTTTAAGGGTGGAAGAGAAACACATAAAGAGGACATTTCCAAATCCACTTTTCCTCCCCATCCTTTCCTCCTAAGAAAAGGGTGGAAAGGAAAAGGGACTGAAATTAGGTCTCCGGCACCACACTCATCAGGCGAAACGCGAAATTACTTCCACTTCACGCCTGTCTTATGTGTGGTCGTGGTATTGGTGGTAATTTGATCTAAAGGTGTGGAGTGTATCGCTGATTATTTTTTTGATTTCGCTACTTGATACGAAATATCGTCCATTTTTGTGGTGTGTGTGATGTCGCTGTGAGGTGAGTCTGTGTGTATTGTGCAGCGTCCTTAAACTAGTCTTAATTTTAATCTTACGAGTTACTGACCGAGGTTGTGTCCCTCGCAGGTGAGCTGTATGAAGCGGAACAGCGCGCACGTGAACTCCGCGTCGTGCATGTTCTTCTCTCCCGCAGCGCCTTCCAGACCCACGCCCAGACCTAGGACACGTTATATTGTAGACTAACTATTCCCGTGCAGATTTATCCGCATATTTTATTTATTATTTACAATTCGTAAAACTATGCAAGTGGCAAAATGCAAATGCTTAATTGACAACGATGACCTTTGCGATTGGCTAACAATTATTATGGCAAATCTTGCTTTTTTGCTACTATTGGCTTGTATTTTCGAATTTATTCACTCTTACGATTAGCAGCATAAAAATATGTAGCCTAAACCATATCGTTAGCGTAGGCTGTTTGTTAAAAATTATTCAAAAATACAAAGAGATTTCTTTTGATTTAATTTAGGAAATATTGTATTTTCGGTAAATTTTTTTTACCCGTAGTTTTTTATCAATTACAAATAACTTTTTATTTTTTGTTCAATTATATTATAGGTAGATACTTACCTTCAGCTTTCGTATTCCTTTCAAAAGCGTCCAGATCCAGCACTGAGCAGGAGTTCATGAGGCCAGCTATTGACGTGAAGAATCCGACATCTTTCTTATCTTTCAGATGGTTTAACATACCCTGAAGAAAGAAATGTTAATATATGTTTAAGGAAACTGACAAAATTAGTATCAGTATAGACACATCGGTGTGAATCGGTTCGGGGGTTAAAGCACTTGACTTGTAATCTATAGATCCCGGGGCCAAATCCCGCCGTACCAATGTGATATTTAAATTCAAAATTTGTTACAATTTACCAGAGGTCCTCGCTGTGAAGAACATGATCGTGAAGCCTGCACATATCGACGAAGAAATTCATAGATGCGTGTCTATGGCCTATACACTCTTTAGGAAAGGCTCCCCTTCAGTGGGGATGTATAGCTGATGATATACCATTTGTATGTCAATGTTTCCTCCGCGCAGTATAGAGATGCCGAGCTGCAAGGTCTTCATGACCATGTCGCTGGGCACCCCCTTGGAGGCAGAGATGTGCAGCAACACCATCTCCGCCACGCCGCGGTCTGCCAGCCGCGCCTGGTGGAACAGCAGCTTCTGCTTCTCCATCTCTTGCTCCTGGAATATACACCAGATATTATGAACCAGTTGCTTTATACATAGATAGTTGCCTACCAATATAAGTATAGCAATGATAGATATACAAATTGTTCTGTATATTTTACTAAATGTTGCATGTAGCTTTGCCCGCGTGATATTAAAAAAAAATAGGAAAAAATACAGCCTATGTTACTCACTTATATGTTTCTAATGGTGAATGAGTTTTTGAAATGGGCCCAGTAGTTTTTAAGTTATATACATACAAAAATGCAAATCTTTCCTCTTTATAACATTGGTATAGACTAGCTGTTGCTCGCTTCTATGTTAGCTTGATATTAAAAAAATATAGCCATGTTACTCACAGATAAATTACCATTCTGACGGTGAAGGAAGTTTTAAAATCTGCTCAGTAGTTTTTGAGTTTTTTCAATAGATACAAAAATACAAATGTTTCCTTTTTGTAACTTCAATATAGATTTAGATGTCATGAGATGGTAAGTGAAATGTGTTTAATAGAAAGACATTTAATTATGAATACATACCATAAACATTTCCATTGTTTTCTGCATGCAATTTTATAATTTTGTTAGTAAAAATATCAGTTGCGTGAACAAGTGCTTACTTGTTACATTAAAAACTTAATTAAACTTCACTCACGTGTATACTGGCACCTCCTTCTTCCTCCCCCTCCGCTTCACCTCCTGCTTCCTCCTCTTCACCGCCACCTTCCTCCTCCTCCTCTCCGCACGACTTCGCTATAATATGCGCGTACGACATATAAAGAGGATCCTCCTGAAAAAAATAAGTATGACATATACTATCTGCTCGCGACTTCGCCTGCGTGGATTAAAAAAAAAATAAAAAACACGGCCTATGTTACACAGCGATAACGTTGTTTTTAATAGGTGAAAGAATTTTTCCAATCGGCTCAGTAGTTTTTGAGTTTTAAACAAATACAAAAATACAAATCTTTCCTCTTTATAATATTAGTATAGACTTGTGCGGCTTTATCCGCATGGAATTATAAGAAACATTACTTCATTGTTTACATTTATAATATTGTCTATTATTACACAAATGACAATAAAAGCCTTTTCCATAGGATAAAAACTACCGTTACCATAGCTTGCTTCTTTGCTGCTATAGGCTTGTAGTTTTTAAATTTTAGTTACGTATAAATAACAATTAGATTTACAATCTCGGAAATCCAAAGTGTTCCGCTTTAGGGAAAATTACCTTGATTGCAACGAGCTTCCTCTTCCTACAAATAACTATTTACATAACAGTGAGTGTAAACGAAGATATAATGAGCACTAACCGACTTTTTTTCGTATAGACACATAACTACGCTGTATTTTTGTCCCACGTTTCGTTTAAAAATGTTCAAACAATTGTAGTTTTTAAGGAACACCGACAATTTCTCCGATTGTACAACTCACCTGCAACGCGCCGGAGCGTTCCGTCATTGCGCCGCGGCAGAAGGTGGTCACCAGCTGCGTGAGAGGGT
>NW_013527804.1:2337531-2340520 GCF_000836215.1 Papilio polytes
CCTCTTCGAAGGATTGCTGGAAACACAAAGATATTTATTTACAAAAAAAAATTCAACAAGAATTAGGAAAGGTCATACCAAAATTAGTGTCTACTAATTACTAATACATTAATTTGGATGTCTAACAAATAATCTTACAAATGCAAAAGTTTGGATGGATGTTTGTTGGAGTTTGTAACCTAAGTAGCTGAACGACTCTCGACCAATTTTGGCATATATGTAGAACATAGTCTGGAAGAAGACACAGGCTACTTACTTCTGTTTTTTGCTAATTCTACGCGGACGGAGTCCTGGGCATATACTAGTATTCAATAATATTCAAGAAATATACCCTAAAAGTAATAACAATATAGTTATGAGGAGCCTGTCTTCAGGTGAAAAATGAAAAGTAATTTCCTAAAGTATCGGTTACAGTAGAACCTCGATAAGTTAAAATCCAAGGAAAACACAAAACATTTTAAGTTATAGAGGTTTTAAGTTATCAAGGGTCTATGTTATAGAGGTTTTGGGCTCTGATGGGACGGGAACATATTATTTTTTAAGTTAGAGAGATTTTTAAGTTACCGAGGTTTGAGTTATCGAGGTTTGACTGTATAACCCAATATTAGGTCACATTGTTTTCAAGCAATACTTTGTTTTTAATTTAAAAACACATAGTTTTATATTTCTAGTGACCACTGTCATCATTTATATTACTGTGTATTATTTACTGATAACTAAATTAATATTTACCGTAAGATCTTCAATCATCACTTCTTGACCGGTGTTCTCTTCTTCTAGCCATAGCTCGTAGTACGTCCGTGCGAAAATATTGCAAGCTCGGTGTCTGTTAACATCATTAACATTAAAATAAATATCACTTAGATTTATCTATTTATTAAAAAAGCCTAGAAACCTGCTTTAAAACCTAATTTGATGGGTAGACCATTACGGATGCAGAATTAAAATCTCTCAATATTCTCCCGCAGATGCCTATGCCCTAAGCGCGCACATTCTTAAGATTCTGTATAACGTCTAGGACAATATTCTGTGCCATAACAAAGTTTAGATGACACGTCTAGGACGCAAGTACCGGAAATAGCTTTCATCCTCATCACTAGCTTACTATACGTCCCCACCGAGGTTAGGAGGTTAAGCTTAAGGGGTGACTAAGCCATAGCCAACGCTGGCTCACAGCGTTCTGACTTCACACATATCTTTGAATTTCTTCGCCGATATGTGCAGGAATAACGATATTTTTCTTGACCGTAAGAACGTCGGTAAATTATGTACACATTAAAATCACATTGGTACGGCGGGATTCGAACCCAAGACCTGTAGATTACAAGTCAAATGCTTAAACCCCTGAGCCACCACTTTATTAACCTTTAATTCGAAAGCATCCAGTGTGACGAATTAACTTAAAAAGTACAGAAATGGTTTAGAGAAAAATACGTGAGATTTCGATTTTAGTGTGTTGGAAACATCAAGGAAGCAAGATTACCATGGTACGGTAATTGGTATCCAATGTCGAAGGCCTTCGTTGTATTGTACATTTGCAATTGAGAATTTGACAAATATAAACAAGAACATAAAGTTTTTATAACGTAAACACTAGTATCATACAAACCGGCTAAGTTTATAGAGATGTATGGATCTAAGACAGGCGACGGCGGCGCGCTTCCTTGCCGCACAAAGCACACGCAGCCAAGTATCGGAGCGCTGCCGAGGTTTGGTCGCCTGTACACGCCGTGCGCATGCTTGTTAGTAACACAGGGTTATAGGTATGCTAAAACTAGACACACTCAGAGTAGGCTGAGGTATACTTGGTAAACACACGAGATTAAATCTGAATGTGGTTTCAGAATTAAAAAAAAAAACTATTCACATCGGCGTTTTTATAACGCGCGTTAAAAAAGCGTTGAAACGGAACCATGTCTTTTCTAACGGCAGCGCTTTTATAACGTGTTAAAAGCGTCGGTGTGAATAAGAGCTAAGTATTCACTGC
Source organism: Papilio polytes (assembly GCF_000836215.1). Lineage (NCBI taxonomy): Eukaryota > Metazoa > Arthropoda > Insecta > Lepidoptera > Papilionidae > Papilio > Papilio polytes. The sequence continues at coordinate 2,339,519 of NW_013527804.1, forward strand.
TCATCGTATTATTGGAGTTTCATACGTGTACTTTAGCAATGATAATTTATTGTTATACGACAAAACTATAGGTTAGATATTAATATTAATTGTTCAAAACCACAGGTTCACACTAGGCCAGTACAATTGATCAGTAACGCTCAATAATTGTTCTGTCAATCAACTGGCGCTAGTGACTACACAATCTTTGAGTGACAGTTGCAACTGTCCAATTGTACTTATTAGGTATTAGTATGTTTTTCTTATTTCATTGCATAATGTTTTAAGTATTAGTATAGTTCTTTTCAAATATCTTGGTTGCTCAATCATAAGCGCGATGCAAAAGCCTTCAGAAGTTAATAACCACTAAGATATCTGACAACGATAATTGTATCATGGCACAAAATACGCATTAATTGTAAAAGACAATGCAAATTATACGAACAACAAATACAAAAACAAAACAAAGTAAGATAAAAAGCACCTTGGCAATGAATGTAGAGATGTTTGTCTGAAGCAAGCTATGACCGCTCGCTTGCGTTGTATAGACACTACTGAACGATATACGTTCTTGCTCATTTGTTGGGGATGGTCGATCTAATAGGATAAAATATAACAAAAACAAAATTATATAAAAATACATACTTCATACTAATATTATAAATGCGAAAGTTTACATGAATAGATGGATGTTTGTTAGAGTTTGTAGCCTAAACGGCTGAACGGATTTCGATAAAATTTGGCATAGATGTAGAGTATAGTCTGGAAGAACTGTTAGGCTACTTGCATTTGTTTTTTTGTTCCGCGCGGACGGTGTCGCGGGCGAAAGCTAGTAAAATCATAAAGTATATTAAATCTGTGAAGAGAAATGAACATAAAATTATAATCTAGCATTAATAAAGCATAAATTAAATACAAAAAGCATAGTTTTGTATCATCGCTAACAGTATCATGTTTGCTAAATCATTCGTTCGTTTATTCCAGTGATTCTCAAACTTTGCCCGTGTGACCTTTAAATATTTA
>NW_013527804.1:2341018-2341655 GCF_000836215.1 Papilio polytes
ATGTAGAGGATAGTCCGGAAGAACACTTAGGCTACTTGCATTTGTTTTTTGTTCTGCGTGGACGGTGTCGCGGGCGAAAGCTAGTAAAATCATAAAGTATATTAAATCTGTGAAGAGAAATGAACATGAAATTATAATCTAGCATTAATAAAGCATAAATTATATGTAAATTAAATGCGAAAAACATAGTTTTGTATCATGGCTAACAGTATTATGTTTGCTAAATCATTCGTTCGTTTATTCCAGTGGTTCTCAAACTTTGCCCGTGTGACCTTTAAATATTGTATTTGTTTTTTTTTATATTACAAGGTGGCAAACGAGCAAGCAGCCTCCTGAATCCACCGAAATGGAAAGCGACCGCTGCCCATAAACATTCGCAATTGCAGATGCGTTGCCTACCATGGAAACCTGGTTTATTTGAAGTTAGGGGGGTTGGAATGTAAAACAAGCACAAAAATGGATCCTATTAGTTTGGATTTATTATGTAATATGCTGTTTAAAAAAAACTAACGAAAGCTACAAAAAATGGGTTTAAACCTCAATTTTGTTTCCAAAGATTATGGCCTGTCCATTCTACCTGGTCTACTTTGAGAATCACTAGTTTAATCGACACTAAAGCATTTATTTAGTGTAAATT
>NW_013527804.1:2341804-2345912 GCF_000836215.1 Papilio polytes
CTATCTTATCCGGTAATGTTAGTTGAGTCTTTGCGAATTCTGCCACATCTTGCTCTGACATTTTCTGAAAGAATATGGGAAATCTTGTAATGTGTTGAAAATATCTAAAAAGAGATGATGGATTGCGTGAAAGGTCACATGATCAAGAAGGAAGTGGTGACTGAGATGACGGGTGATAGAGTTATTTGGAGGACGAAAACCCGTTACTCCGACCCTAAACCTAGGTAACGTGACACAGAATAATAATTTATTGTCAAAAACACAAAAGACACTAGAGCAAGGCTACATGGTCTTTTTAAATCAACATTATTGAACACTGGTAGAGTCTGCAGATATTGTCCACTCGCTCTGTGCGTCACGACCACATGAAAGACGTGATGAAGTAATTTGACCTACAGTGTAATGCATGTTTGAGACGGAGGACGAGTCTAGTCTTTCCTTTCCCACTGTTTTCCTATAAGTTGAGACTACCAGGGGAATGTGTATGAAGGAATGCTTGTATACCTTAAGGAACCTATCCTTGCAATGTTGCACGAGTTCTTGTTCCCTGCCCGCGAAGAGGTTGAGTCCGACTGGGAGTAGCCGCTTGAGGCACGCCACCATCAGCGATGCCTGTACCTCCTTATCCTTGTCGCGCTTCTTGTCTCGGTGCTTCTTCTTTTTCTGCATAGTTAAGGTATTAAATTACATTCCCACTTAAAATTAATACCATACAGTAAGTAAAGTCGTTCTAGAGGGAACATCTTTGTCCTCTTGTGTGTTGATTTGGTGTGATGAGGGCGTACAGTTAGTGGAAATCTCTTTACATACAACCTCTCCCCTGTTAGTTTTTAAATTGATGCGTTTATTAGCTAATCAGGTGGCCGCTTCCTAGTTTATTATGTTTTTGTCCTTATAAAATAGTAGAAACAAATGTTTTACTTACGTAACTGGCTGAAAACAATCTTTGCAAAACATGAAACATAAATATAAAGTTTATAAGGAAGAAAAGAGACGAAGTTACCTTTCCACCACCTTGAGGTGTCCCATCCACGATGGTGGTAACCCGCCTTGTAGCTGTAGGCATTATGAGCACCTGTGGTCCAACACGAAAATGCACTCTAAGACATACAGAATAAAGTACAAAACACAACGACCCGTTGGGGCAGAGTTCACATCATGCTGTGAGTTTACATATTGAAGATTGACATAAATTGTGCGAAAAGATTTTGTGCTATAGAGAAAGACTTTTGTTTTTTTTGGCTGATATTACAACTATACGGTAAAATAATATTAAATTGACGTTTCTACTAAAAAAAAGAAGAAATTAATAACCATCCTACAAAGTAATATGAGATATCTTCACGATTACAAGTATGAAAGTTTTGTATGTAACGCTTAAACTCAAAAACTACTGGACCGATTTCAAAAATTCTTTCACTACTAGAAAGCCATTTTATCACTGAGCGACATAGACTATTTTATATCGTTACAAATGATTACAAAACGAAATATTTTCATTTTCAAATAATCAGCACAAAACAACAAAAGTATAGAATCACAAAAGATACAGAATTTTCATATGAATTCTGAAATCTTTGACAAATGTTATATAAAGAAATAAGAATTAGTTACAACTTACCATATTATCAATTTCATTAGCAGATATAAAGTTTTGTTCTTCCTTCAAGAAATATTGACTCTTTGACCAAATGTTGAATATCTCTGCTACATGATTGTAAAGCTCTTCTGCCTCTGTAAAAAAAACCCAATTTTAAAAAAAGAAATACAATCGAAGCCAAAACTTTCACAGACGAAAGAGACAACATAGTGTTATCTCTATTTAGTCAAAGAGTGTGATAGAGATGACGTTATTTGTCATATTTCGCGAGTAACAATTACGGTTATACCGTACTTTTAAGTACAATAAGAACAATTTAGATGAGTACATATAAGGAAAAACTATTTATGTCCAAAGATTTAATAAATATATCAATTTCTGTCATCGAGGGATTCGAGATAAAAAAAAAACTAAGTCTGTGTCATAGGCATCCCCAGGAGAGGTAGGAGGAGACAGCGGCCCTTCACTAGAGATACCATTATTGAAAAAATAGACATAAAAATAGCAGTGAATCAGACTATGTTAATGACTAGCTGTTGCTCACGGAGACAGTCGCGTAAATTAAAAAAAAAATGCTGTGATCAATCTCTGTGCTGATTTTAAACAACCCTTTAGCAGTTTTGTAGTTATTTGGCAAAACAAATTTTCAATATTTACCTGGCACATTGTTTCTAAGCCAATGATTCCTCTGCAGATCTACATATTTGATGAGTAGTGGATAGAATGAATAGATATCTCGCACCAGCAGCTGCCAATCTTCTTGTATCTGAGACTCCACTTGGGATGTATCATCCGTAGAAGACTGGAAACAGAGAAATAAGACATAGGTTAATTTAATCAGGATTTTGTTGACTTTTAAATGTCATCATGTAAGACTTTAATATCAAGTTGTTTTCTTATAGCTGCAGTTTTAACTAGTTCCCCTTTTAGATTTAGGACAAAGACTCTTTATATCCTTAGTGACTTATTAAAACTAAGGGTCTTTAATTAGTGCAGCATTTAGAACCAAAATGAACGATTTAAGCAAATATCAAGCATGAATCACACATTTCTTTAGAAAACATTGCTATAGGTCATAATAATGTTATTTTGAAGTAAGTACTAATATTAGCATTTGCTAAATTTATAATCAAGTTTTGAATTTTCCGTCAAACAAAAGTTTTCCACAATTTTCTTTATTAATGATTTTTTGTCTACTGCAATGATGTACTTAACGTATACCTTTATAAAACCTCTCAAGCTCTCCTCCTTATGGAACATCGTGTCTGTTCGTTTCCTGACTCTCTCCGCCAGAGGGAGGAAGGAGTCTCTCAACAACTCCTCGGAACTGTTGATGATGATTTGCTGCGTGTACGTCGCGATGCGAGTCATCCACGGCGCACTCTCATTGCCTATGTTCTTCTTTATTAGTTTCAACACATTCTTGAGAAGTTGGTTCATATGTTCTGCTGTTACCATTGTCACGTGGTTCCTGGAAGTAAATACTTGCATATACACAGTATTTATCAACGACATAGTATTGGGTAGATTACGGTTTATAAAACTTCCAAAAGTTGTCCAATTGAAAAACACTGGAATCCACGAAATATCCAACGGAAGTCGATGGAAGAAAATTTGAGGCTTCACATGTTATAAATAGAAATGTTTATTGAGACTATGAACAGTTTGGCGATCTTTGAAGGGTTTTGTAAAATATTTGTTTTCTTACCCTCCAGTAGGTGTAACATTATCAGGTCCCTGTGCCCACCAGAATGGCAAATAAGAGCACAAGAGTGGTAAAACAACATCAATGATGTGCGGCGCCTCATTGTATGTTTTATCAGATTCCACGAACTGATCGACTTCATTCAGTATTGTTTCTAACGTTGGCATTGATTGCTCCATCTTGGCCATTATATCTGTAAAAAAAATCAAATAAAATAGTTACAAATTAAAAGTACTTTGATGTCTAGTCAAATGAGCAAAAGTTAAATCAATGTAAGTTCCAAATTGATAAATTTTAAGGCCTGTCCCATCACTGGCTGATACAGGCTCAGATAGCTTAAAAGTGACGTCACTGTCAGATAAGGTAACAAAATCCGATATTACCATCACACATTTTTACGTTCCATTGTTGTCAGACAATTAACAATTTAGTGGGATACTCCCTTAGTCTTTTAAACCTTTAGTATTTCAAAGTCACCGTGACCAAAGAGAGTGAATAAATTTAACCAATAAAATCATTGAATTTAATATAAGGTAATTAACAAAACCTTGAGCCTCCAAGGAGTGATCAGCGATACGATTGAGTAGGGAGAACTGATTGTGTTTGTTGAGATGTGGCTCCAGGAACGCCACCGGGAACGTAGAGCTGAAGGCGCCTAGACAAGAACCCTGTAAATAGCAGAATACAGTATTGACAGTGTAATATAGGTGTTGTGTAAGTAATTGTAAATACGAGTAATAACACAACAGGACAAATAAATAGAAGAATACGGCACCAGTAGTAGTAGGGGAGCCGAAGCGGGG
>NW_013527804.1:2345946-2360966 GCF_000836215.1 Papilio polytes
CTAAGTACCTCCACAAAACATGAAGACCATATATAAGGCCGCCCGTGAAGGATACAGGATCAGATTAAGGTGAACCGTTTTTCTAATTTTTTTTTTATCATATCAGACGAATCCCTCTAGATAATCGTCAGATTATGAGAGAGTACCTGTAGAACATAAAGATGAACCAAATATATCTTAATCTGACGCGCTTGAGTATTTCTAAATTGCGAATTTTTTTCTCATTGTGAAAATGGCCCCGAGTTTGCGTCCCATCGAAATCGTCAGATTAATGAACCAGAGCTTTTTTTTATATTTCATCTAAGCTTTGCATCCCAATAGGTCTCTACGACGCTCGAGTAAATTCCCATTTAGTATCGTCGGCTCCTCTACTATAGATAGTAGAATACAAAAATGTTGTTGACGATATTAAGAAATTGATTTGATAATTCTTGAAGCTATCAGCTATACAAATCTTTTGTTTAAAACAATGAAGGATATATTGGGAGTGAGATGGAGACAATGATACTAACCAGTGCTGGCTTGTTCCTTTCTATCTCTGTCTTTAGATATTTTCTATCATGTGTTAGTGTAGCGTCTGTTCCCAACGTGTACAAAGAGCCCAGCATCTTGTACGATGCCACTTGAATCTCGTCCACTGAAATAAAAATTTTCATTTAGTTTATAATAATAGACCTGTGATGAAATAATTATAAGTTACGTTACAAATTGGTTTATTGATGTTTTGCTACCTTCCATAACAGCTATTAACACAGGCGTTTTTTTAACGCTCGACGCAGCGTCTTTTTAACGCTCTCGGTCAAACGAACGGTTTAAAATCCCTATTGCGTCGCATTATAAAAGCGTTACAGTATAAACAGATATATGAAAATGCATTTTTTCTATTGCAACGTTTTTTAACGTACTTTATAATGCCCGTTAGCTTAGTATTTCAGTTTTATTTTACTCAATTGGAAATAGACTTGACGATGTATTTGTTGACCAGTTCATAAGCTCTAACAGTACATTTATTTCGGTAAATAAAACAATGTAAATAGCATAATCTCTAGGAACCATATAACTTTTGTGGTAAATCGCTAGGTAGGTTAAATAAATTATTTCTTGCAATAAATCGTAAAATTTCGTATATAAAATTTATTTCATCATACATTGAATGTATTAAAACTTGGTAACTCCGTGCTATGTTGTAGTTGAGAGTAATAAAAATGAAAAATGTGGTTGTACGGTGGCTTACTTCATTTGTTTTTAATTTTTGAATGCAGAGTTGGTTCTTTTTAATTCCATAAATACTAATAAATAAATAAATAGCTTATAAAATAAATTATACAAAATGCTACACTAATTTTTGAGATGTTTACAGATTCCTAGACTGAAGAAAATAATTTCAAAAACAGTTAAAAACCTATGAATTGTTTTATTTCTAGGCAAGAGAAGATGAATTCGTTTCTGTAGACGATGTACTTAAAAAATTTATGAAGAACATAACAAAAATGAACTTAGACTTGTTACACAACATAAGTAAGTAATGAATTTAAGCAATATATAGACTAAAAAAAGTTATATCATAAAAACAATAAAAAATTAAAGACTTTAGATATTAGAGGTAGACCTAGTAAGAGATGAATGGATTGTGTGAAAGGTGATATGATAAATATTATTTGGAGGACGAACACCCGGTAGGCCGACACTTCGGAGGTAGGATACGGTAGGGGAGATAAATAATACCTAAAGACAAAGGTAGAAGAGAGAACGCATAGGAAGGGGAACGATTTCTGTGCGTCTTCTCCGTCGATATAAAATAGGCAACGCGTCTGCGATTACAGAAGTCTCTAGGCAGGAGTTGCTTTTCTATTTAGACATATCCAGATATCGGTTTAGTTGTTTACCAACTTATAATAAAAAAAAAGAGTGAAATCAGATATGACGAATGATAGAGTTATATGAAAGAGCACTGTACAGTACACAGTACTATAACGTAGAGAAAAGGACCGAAAGATTTTTAGAGTATGTATATGAAAGTTGAATTCCAAGTAAACAATAACAGTGGTAGCGCCCGCCATACAGAAGACAAGCGTGAGGTGGGAGTAATACCGCGTTTCGTCTATTGAGTGTGGTGCCAGAGGCCTTATTTTAGTCCCTTTTCCTCTCCACCCTTTTCTTAAGAGGAATGTATGGACAGGAAAAATGGTTTTGGCGGCGACGGCGACGTATAGAGTAAAGAAATATCCTGTTTATTTGCGTCTCCTCTTCAGTAAATTAATGGTAGATAACGCATCTGCAATTGCGGATGTCTATAGACAGCGGTCGCCTCACCATTTCAGCGAATTCAGGCCACTTGCTCGTTTGCCACCACATATTATAAAAAAATGTGTTTCAGGAGATGCACACAAAACTATAGGTAATATGGACACAGAAGAAATAGTAGCATTGGATGATTACGATGAGAGAAATGATAACAATCTCCAATTCTTCCGTACTTTAAACAATGGAGCCAGTGGATCGTTTGAAGCAATCTCTATCAATCCAAAGAATAGATTAAATGCTTTTGATGTGATACAAAACACTTTAAAACTACACAAACGTAGAATACCAGAAAAACATAATCAAGGAACATTTAAACAAAAACAAAGGAATAATAATAAAAAACAATTGAACATTTGGAAATCATTGCCGTCAAAATTAAATTCATTAATACAGAGTTATGATGAAAATGGATCTTCTAAAAGTTCTAAAGAAGATTCAAAGCCATTGATAATTGTTCTAACTAATTTGAAGGTACTGTTTTAGGTTAATCCAAATTAAATGTTAAATCGAGTATCTGACAATTTGTAATCTAAACTAATATGATAAAGACGGAAGATTTGTAGTTATGTGAATTGAAATAACTCAAAAACTACTAGGCCGATTTCAGAAATTGATCCACCATTAAAAAGCTATATTAGCAGTGATAAACTTAGGTTATGTTTTTATTATATTTTAATTTAGCAGGCGAAGTCGCGAGCAACGACTCGTTAATAATATTTCTTTCAGAGAGACAGTAACAACAATGATAGGTCTGATGTTAAAGAAATTGAATCTAACGAGCAAAAAGCATTTCTTAGAGACAATTGTGTCACGTGTGTTAAAGCACAAGTACAAAAATGTTACAAGGTAATAAAAACGTTATGATTTCAAAAGACTTCTTACCAGACGGAGCAATAAAATTAACTTTAAATTAAGGGTATATCAAATTTTAAATTAACAATAATCAAAAGCTTCCCTGATTTTTTTCTGGGCCTCTAACTTTCCTCTAGTAACAACAAGAGGGCGTTATTAAACAATTGTTAAACGATATGACAGTGGTAGAGCCCGCTTTAACATCTTCGAACGAATGGGTCGGCTCACCCGGTGGAATATCACGACCACACAAGACAGGCGTGAAGTGGAAGCAATTTCGCGTACAGTCTGATATAAGTGAGGTGTCGGAGGCACAACTTTAGTCCCTCTTCCTTGTCGCCCTTTTTCTTACAAGAAAAAGATGGGAAGGGAACGTGGACTTGTCGCTGGAGAGGACGCAAGAGGGCAAAACTTAATGTGCGTTTCCTCCTCCGTAGATTAAGGGTAGGTAACGCATCCGCTTTTGCGGATGCCTGTGGGCAGCGGTCGTTTCGCAAAATTTGGCGAATTTAGGTGACGGCTTGTTCGTTTGCCACCTTATAATATAAAAAAGAAAAAAGATATATTTAAAATTTAAGTTTGTTAAAGAAACTGAAATGTTAAAATATAAAACTATTTTGAATAAGACTTATTGAGTTGACTTAGTTTTTTTAGTTTTTAATTGAGTTTAAAAAAAAATATAATTCAATAGGCATTACAAGAGGGTACAAAGAAAATGTGTTTAAATTACAAATGCAAAGATAGTTTTAAAAGGGGGTTTAAAGAAAATAGTAAGAAAGCTTGCATTGCTGAATTCTGGTCGGATAAAAATAACAAAATCGACTCTAAATATAATATAACTGCAATTTTATATGTCAACCATCCAGGTAAGAAATGGAATATTAATTACTAGATTTTGCCCGAGACACCGTCATCGTAGAATTTAATAAAAACAAAATTTAGTAGCCTATGTGTTCTCGCAGACTATCCTCAACACGTATGTCAAATTTCATCCAAATCTGAAGCAGTTTAGGCTACAAACTCTAGCAAACATCAATCTAAGATTTTAGTAAGATGTAATTCAATCTTGAATTTATATTACAACGAGCTGTTGCCCGCGACTTCGTCCGCGTGGTATTCGAAAACATACAAACTATATAATTTACAAAAAGCTAGGTATCCCTCCGGAACCGGACATTTCTCGGGGATTGTCCCATGTGTACTCGAGACTTTGTTTTATATCTGTGCCAAATTTCAATAACATATGTTGAACCGTTGCAGAATGATCGAGTAAACATTAAAAAACTACATTAATGAATCCCACGGGAACCGTAACTATTCCCGGAATAAAAAGTAGCCTATGTGTCCTTCCAGACTATGCTCTAAACCTGTGCCACATTTCATGGAGATCCGTTCAGCCGTTTAGGCTACAAACGCTAACAAACATCCATCCATCCATCCATCCATCTATCCATCTATCCATCTATCCATCTATCCATCTATCCATCCATCCATCTAAACTTTCGCATTTATAATATTAAATAAGATAGAATAACGGTGAATATTTGAAACTTTTGTTTTACAATAATCTATACTAATATTATAGAGGAAAGATTTGTATTTTTGTATGTATCGAAATAACTTGAAAACTACTGGGCCGATTTAAAAATACTAGCACCATTGGAAAGCTACATTATCAATGCGTAATAAGGTTACTTTTTACTTATTTTTTGAATTCCACGCGGACAAAGTCTCGAGCAACAGCTAGTCTTAGCACAAGTACGTTATTTTTATCTTAATTATTGCCTAATTTTTATGTATTTCAACGTTCAAGATACGACGCCCCGGGCAATCAGGACTCCTAATAATTTAAACGTAGACTGTGAAGACGAACAGGTTACCTTTTTAATATTACATTGACATAAATTTAATTTTTTGTTGTGTTGCTACTTTTAAATATTTGGTAAATTAATTTAATTACACAGCTTTAAATCCATACATATAATAATATTGTAGTGTCTGTTTGTAACATTAAAAGAAAAAAATCAGATTTCGGGAAAATGGTGTATTTGCGTTTATAAGTCAGTCTGTCCGCAAGCCGTGTTTGTAATCTCCGAAACGGCTGGGCCGATTTTGACTGGACTTTCATTGGACAATAGCTAACATGGATAGGCATGTTATAGGCTTTTTTAAATACGCACTGTAAAAATGTAACGGGTGTTCCAAATTAGTTTTAACAAAATTTGCAAGCGACAGCTCGTTATAAAAGAATTTTGGTTAAGTAGCATAACTTTTTATATGAAAATACATTTCAGGATAATTCACACCCACGATCTATCGAGGAATTATTAAGTGCGATGACGTCAGCAAACACTGGCCACAATGTGAACGTACTACGAAATAAATACGAAAACGCATGCAAAAAGGTGGTAGCTAAGAAATGTAGCAAAGTATGCATTGTCGTTATAAAGTAAGTTGACCTTTTAAAATATAGTTTGTCTAAAAAAGATAGATTATTTTGATAAATGACGCATATGAAGTATCGAATTCAATTTGTATGTAGGCAAATGCCATACTTAATAGACAGGTAACGTAGTGACGAAACAAACACACATAGCGAACAATTTTGAACTATCGATATTCGGTTTAAATAATTATTGAACTCAACTAAAAACATTATTTTCTTATAGTATTGATTATAGTGCAGAGAATTTACCGATGATAGATATAATAGCGAAATCCAATTCGATTACGTACAGCTGTAGTAATAAACATTTATTTACTCTCATTATTTGTTATGGTAATTGTTAATTTGAGAAAACAGTGTTTTTTAAAATTCATAAGTTATAACTATAAATCTATCGATTCCAACTTATACAAGAATAAAAATCAAAAATCGATAAGATTCATGACTGATTTTACACAACCCATCCCTACTAAATTTGAACTGAATTGTCAAACTAATCTAAATTATTTATAATAATAATTTAGACACACAAAATTATTACTACTACTACATTACTAGCGATTCCTCAACGTTAGAATCTATCGCGAAGACTAGTCTATTATCGGGTTAGACAAAAGTGGAACTTAGGTACAATCGTGGAAATCAGCGATGATCTACTTCAGAATAGCTTTGTTCCTTACAACGAGATAAACAGAATATTCTTAAATCAACAATAAGGGTGCAATAAGTTGCACAAACGACAGGAAGATAATAAAATGAATCATTTGGATTAGATGCGGGATCCTATTGGTAACTATACCGCGTCGTCTCAATGCGAACAAAACGTCCAAGCCACACTACTTTCTAAGTGGAACACCGCTTCATTCCCGACTGTACAATAGCTCGAAGGACCTTAGACTATAAGACCCTGCGATGTCAATGTCTTTTAGACTCCAATTCTCTCCATACATTGTGTGCCATTTTCAATAGCTAATTAGGTAAATATAAAAACGAGTACCCTATGTGTTTATACCAATTTTATCGGGATCTGTTCAGCCGTTTAATCCACAAACTACTTAGTATGAAGTAGTTTCTATTGTAATTATATTTTTTATATCTTTTAGTAAAACATGCACCGAACATAAATGCATGACGAGACAGATCAGCACCTTTAAGAAGGACTGTAGGAAGTCGTGTGCAAGGACGTTCGGTTTAAACAAGTCAAGTGAATCCGATTCAGGTGATGATGACGATTATGAGGAAGAGGAAACTTAGTACAATAAAACTTTTTAATCGAAAAATGTGTTTTCAATATTTTTTAAAATAGAACAAATGGCTACAAAGGTAGAGGAAGACCGAAGAAAGTATGGATGGATTGTGTGAAAGAGGATATGCTTAAGGATTGGATTGGATTGGGATAACGGCTGATAGAGATGTATGGAAGAGCAGCACATACTGTGCCGACCCTCCGTAAGGGATAAGGGCAAGTTGAGGATGAGAACAAATGCCGTCCGAAATTTCAACATATTTAGTGCTACGGATGTCTAGTGCCTCTTTAATTTATTAAATTATTTATATCTCAGTGGCATTGAATGTGTTAATATACAATTCTGTACAATTCCATCTAACTATATTTAACGAGGAAAGAATTGATATTTTTTTTATATTTTTATGTATTTGTTTTACGTAAATACTACTGGGCCGATTTAAAAAAAAATCACCATTACAGAGGTAATTTAACTGTGAGTAACATGGGATATGTGTTTAATTATTTTTTAATTCCACGCGGACGACGTCGCCAAGAATAGATAGTTGTGTATAAACATCATTCAGTCGCCAAATCAGTGTTTTAAATTGAACTCTCAGAGCCGAATATATTACGCCCTTTTCTTCGTAAACGTTCTATCTAACGCAATTTGGATAAGCTTGACCTTATTGCTTAACGCTAATACATATTTAAAAGTAGTTTCAGTTGGTCGTTATCTGTTATAATTAGTACGTTTTTGATAAATTTTTGATAAATTTCACATTCGTTTGTTTCATTTGTTTACAATTATGGAACAGGTTATAGCTGTTCACAAGAGAGAAAGAGATAGTCAGTAAGATAGAGACTTACGCAGTAGATCAGCTCCGTACTCGCAATTCGCGAGGTGATCAAACATGGAGGTGAGTACTGGCAGCAGAACGCCGTTAATGTAGCCCAACGACGTTGACGTCTTCAGGTGCGTGCCGCGAAGATGCGCGTATTTACCCTGCAAATGACATTATAAAGATTTTGAGTAACGCTTTTATGATGCTTTAGTCAAGAATATAAAATAATGTTATTCGCGTTAACACGCCTTTTAGCTTGGAATAGCAATTTTGTAACACGGTAGATTGCAAGAAGCGCCTGCCACTTTGAAAGCAGCAACAAATTAACTTGTGCAAAATGAATAGTTGCTATTATAATTATTCTTACCTCTTGTAAATTAAGTATCGTATGTCCAAGATCATCAGCTACATTATTAAAGAAGGTCAACATTGAAGTTCTGATGAATTCAGGGCAGTTCTTGACGAGGGATTTAGCGTCGATACCTTTCACCAGCACTTGTAGGCAACGCACTGTAATGCGCACATCTGGACCGAATGCTGCCAAACTGTAATACAAAATTAAATAACTTGTAGAGTTAGTATTCGTGACGTCATCATATAGATGTATGTTTGTTAGAGTTTGTGGCTTAAACTGCAGATTGGGTCTCGATGAATATTGGTATAGATATAGAAGATAGTCTGGCAAAAACATAGGCTTCTTTTGAGTTACTGGGTTACAGTTCCCGTGGGATATATGAATTTTGTTTTCATGTTTACACGAATTTTCTGCAACGATTGTATACATGTGCATGGAATACGGTTCTTCGAAGTAAAATGTTTTTAGTATGGTTTGTTTAAAACGTCACGGGTAGCAGGTTTATTTAAATAAAAATACATACCGTGATCTCAACAAACTGGCCAGTTTACAAAACAACGCAGCGACCATCTCCTTTTCTTTAAGACTGGCTGCACCCACATTGTTAGTTGCCGTCGCCACCGCTATGAAGTAATTGCGATGCGTAGAGAAGTATTTCTCCATTAACGGCAAGACAACCTGAAAATAATTACATAAAAATTATGCATCTTTATTCAAAAGACCAAATAATTTTAACATGGCAGTAAGCAGTTTGACAACTAGAACATACTAAATAGCGCCTGGCAGTTTATTCGGTTTAATACTTTTTTATGTATCCCAGTTGAATTTTTAATGAAGACTAAAACAAGGTTAAAATGATTTACTATTAAAATAATATTCTATAAGCATACAAAAGCAGTTAAACAACATTTATTTTTATAACATGAGGTGGCAAACGAGCAAGCGGCCACCTGAATCCGCCAAAATGGCGAATCGACCGCTGCCCATAGATATCCGCAATTGCAGATGCGTTGTCTACCCTTATACGACGGAGGAGGAGACGCACATAAAGAGGATATTTCCCCTTCCTATGCATATCCTCCACCGTCAAATCCACTTCCTCTTCTTGTGAGAAAAGGGTGGTAAAGAGAAAGGGACTAAAATTAGGCCTCCGGCACCACACTCATCAGACGAAACACGGCATTGATACCATTTCACGCCTGTCTTCTGTGTGGTCGTGGTTTTACTGGGGGCGTGCCGGTCCTGCAATGCTAAGGTGTTAAAGCGGGCACTACCACTATTAAGTTGTTGTTGGAAACATCAATATACTCTAATTTTAATTAACAGAATACTATTAAAACCTATTCCGTAACACCAAAGCTACAATGATTTCGTCCATGTTTCCTTTCATTGCAAAACAAAAGCAAATGAGTATTAATTATAAAATGTAATAAAATACCTTCTTGAAATACTTTAGTTCCGTTTTGTGTTGCTTGTAATGTATTAAAATAGTACATAGAGAAATAAATAGATAAAAAATATATTATCTTTAAAAAAAAACTACAGATGTACATTAAGAATGATTAGAGTTAGAAAAATGTTTAAACCAAAATCATTATCATTAAGTTATGAGTAGGTAAACAGTGTTTTTTAACTGTAGAGTACAGTACAGTGTTCTGCAGTATAGTACAGTAACTATACTGTAGTACACTGTACTGTACACTGTTGTCATATGTTTCAGAATATTGTTAAATCATAATTACCTTGGAAAAGAATTTGATATCTCTAGTACTCGTCTTGAAGCTTGGTCTTCGACTGAACGTTGTCGATGGTTTCAATAGCTTCATATTAATAGTCGCTCTGTCGATGTATTGTATGAGTTTTTCGAGCAACGAGTACGCGAATCTGAGCTCTATTGCTACTCCAGTAGTGGTCTGTTCCGTATCACTTTGGGTGGCTTTGCTTGGTCTATGTAGCTTGTATCCCTGATATTGTAGATATTTGAGGAACTCTTGAGAACGTTCTCTATCTTTCTTCTTCTCTTTGTCTGTCAGTAAGTCGTATGGGACTAACTGAGGATGAATACCACCTGGAACAGTGTAAAAATGCTTATTTTAAATACTGAGGAGAATCACTTGAGGGAGACCAAAGAAAGTAGAATTTATTGTTCAAAGAGTTGCAAAGAGAGCGAATTCAGATATGACGGCTGATAGAAGAATAGTATTTTCCTATCTACCATAGACTACCAACGGAATAGACCGGTCATTAACTAAAACTTTCTTTATCTCTTACCTCCATTAACAACTAACTCTTCTTTCTTCTTCTTGGCCCAGATGTCGTGTGCATTCTCAGCCAGTCGCTCCGCCATGTTCTGCATTTCTCGTGATAATGTTAAATTGGTCATGTCCACTGGTTGAGGATTGTAGTTGAATGGAGTCGCCGAGTCCGTCTGGAAATTAGATTATGTCTAATTTAGCATAAGGTTTTTAAAATTAAGGTTTGCGGAAAAGTATGGAACTAGTTCATTTACATTCAGTAGAAAATTATATAATAGATGCAAATGAAGTGCCTATATAAATATAATAGCAATTATGTGCGAATTGTATACTTACAATAATATCAGGCGCTCGCTGTGAATGTGAAACGATGCGGGGATATGAAACAACATTCAGGTTAAAACACATTGAAGGTAACAAAAACATATCTAAATCAGTGCTATAGAATTATTATTAGAACACAGAAACAATTATATTTATAAATTAATAATTTAACTGCCATTCAAATTATACGGTTACTTGGGTTCTTTTAAAGTATATTTGTAATGGTCAAGTAACCAACTGAAGGTATGAGAGTAAAAAATTTACAATGAGTATAGCTTTTTATAACAGAAGCGGGCATGGGCAACGTTAGCCGAGGATTTATACTATTTCTAGGATGGGAAAGAATTGCTCCAACTTAACAACCTGGTGACGGTCATTGAAGGGGGAAAATGGTGAAAACACCGAGTTGATCATTAACGCCTATGGTTTTGCCACCTTTTTAGACAGAGGTAGGCATATACATGTAGTTCTAATTTTATTACTTTCTATAGCACCGATTTAGTTATCAAATTCAGCTATATACCATATTTTAAAACCAAATTTCAGTGACAAATTGCTTTAAACAAACATGCTGTTTGTGGGAATATCAGTGTAAATGGGGGACAAATAACATTTCAATTAGAAATTACTCTTATGTCCTGGTACTTATCAGGTATTTCAGGAGTATATAGGCATCATAGTATCTTGCCTACAATATAGGCATTTTTAAAACATAAGGTGATTCTAGGATTTCTAAATAGTGCTTTCTACCTTCCTTATAAAGTAAGAGTAAATTTGTATACTGTTTTACAATAATTTACAAATGTTTTTAACTGAATTAAATTTATTTATCCTGTAATAATTAGGACGTAGTTTCTAGTTTTCTATGTAAAGAAAAAAATGGTATTTATTTTTCTAGATTTTTATACTAATAGAAAATTAATTTTAAATACCACTTCAATCTCGATTTCCACCTCCTGATAGCATGAACAATAAAATAAGTTAATAAGTCAACTATAAAAGATAGTGTTATGCTATTTGCTAGTTTACGTCTTAGATTAGAAATATATTTGTGGCCTTTCCAAATTACTATAAGATAAATTGAAGCAAACATCAATCGTTTAGATTTAAAAAAATTAAAAAACTGTAATGAAACCCTAAATATCGTAAAAAATACATAAAAGCCTTTAGTGACGAATATATTAATTACACTTTTAACACATTAAATAAGCTATACTCACGCCTCCAGACTTCGATTGCCGTCTCATAGAACTTCGGTTGGTGCTGGGAATGTCCACTTCAGAATGCTCCACAGACCAGCCTATAGCCAGTAACGCTTTTAAAGATTCCCTCACTGGTTCTTTATAGCGTTCTTTTTCCTGTAATTTTATTAGTACATATCGATTACCTTTGTATAAAATTGTGTTAAATAAACAATCAGAAAACTAGAGTAGTAAAATGACCGACCGAGATGCAAAATATACAAGTTAGAAAGAGATAGATAACAGATTGTCAACTCCGTATTTTTACGGTGAATGACTTCGTATCGCTGTTGTAGTGTACTTTTGAGGGAATTAGAATATGAAAGTATGTTTTGTCAATAGATATGGTTATAAAACTTACGTAGTCGTTCAGCATGTTGTAGGGCTTGAGACGAGGATGTGTCTTCTGGCTATCAGACCAGGATTCCCCGTACACCCAGCCGTTCTCGATTTTTCTATACGAATAGATTAAAATGTTTTTAACAAGACAATGTCCTTAAACCCGCGACTCCGTTAGCGTAGAATTAAAAAAAAGTATTAGTCCATGTGTTCAGACTATCAACTACATATATGCCAAATTTCATCGAGATCAGTTCAGCAGATTCTTCTACAAACTCTACCAAACATCCATCCATGTTAGCTTTAGCATTTATATTAGTAAGAAGTATAATTTGAAACAAATGGGAATTCGTGGTCTTACTATTTTATGCAACATAACTAACGACGTGACACGTGTTGTCTCTGTCACTTCAAAGAGAATGTGGGAGATAGCAAATATGTCACCGAGACTACTCACCTCGAGGCCCAGGCGTCGTGGTAATGTTCAGAGAACTTCTGCACGATGGTGTTGAGATCGTTGTTGAGAGCGACTGAAGACGTGTTGATTGGCTGCGGGTCGTACTGAGGATTGTCTGCACCTGCTTTACAAAACATGCGTCTATTTATACTTATACTGGCTTTCAGCCGTGACTCCGTCCGCGTGGAATAAATAAATGTAGCCTGTGTGTTCTTTCACACTTTCCTCTACATCTATGCCAAATTTCATCGCAATCTGTCCAGCAGTTTAGACTACAAACTCAACAGACATCTATCTATCTAAATAAACTTTCGCATTCTTAATTTTAGTACGAAGTATGATTACAGATTTGTTAATTTCTGAACACAATTTGTCAGTATTAGTAAGCATGATTTTAAGGAATTGTAATTTTTTTCTTACCAGCAGTTGCTTGATTTTCCTTTCCATAGAATTCATCATCGTAGTTCTTCGACAGCGAATAATCAGGAGGCAGAGCACAACCTAGAACAATATAACAAAAATAAAAATTCCTATTTAATACTTCATATGAAAAGATTTTGTTTCAAGATAATTTTTACATCATATTTAAAACTAACTCGATAAAATACGAGCAAGTAAATGAAATGGCTAAGGGCCCGTCCCACAATTCTTTTTAATTGTCAGGTAACAATCCAACGTATAAAATGTGATGGAAATATCAGATTTTGGTACATTATCTGACAGTGACGTCACTTTTAAGCTATCTGAGCCTATATCAGCCAGAGGTGGGACAGGCTATTATGTTTATAGGCTTTGGAATTTATCTCTTCCATCATCTATAAATAAAACGGGGAGAACAATATTAACTGACCGATGGCGATGAGGCAGGGCAGCGCTTTCCCGAACAGCT
Organism: Papilio polytes; assembly: GCF_000836215.1. Lineage (NCBI taxonomy): Eukaryota > Metazoa > Arthropoda > Insecta > Lepidoptera > Papilionidae > Papilio > Papilio polytes. The sequence continues at coordinate 2,359,479 of NW_013527804.1, forward strand.
CGGGCTCGTAGTCCATCTTGCTGAGGGAGTCGAAGATGTTGGAGAAGAGCATCATGGTCAGCCGCTTCTCCTCGTCAGAGGAGGCGCCGTACACGCCCTGCCCGCCCGTGCTGCCGTAGTACTTCGCGCAGCGCTCGTAGTGCAGCGTCAGCAACTGGAATTTCAATAAGATACTATTTAACCATTTTTCACTTAGAGGTTAAATGATTTCCTGCCACATTCATAGTCGAACGATTTTCTGTCATACTCATAGTTGTTGAAAGATATCCTTGCACACTCATAATTGTTGAAGGATTTCCTGACACACACGTAGTTGTTGAAAGATTTTCTGTCACTTACATAGATAGTTGTTGAACAATTTTCTGCTACTCTCACATTTGTTGAAAGATTTTCTTCAACACTCATAGCAGTTGAAAGATTTTCTGTCATACTCATAGTTGTTGGAAGATTTCCTTTCACGTTCATAATTGTTGAACTACTTCCTTTCTCAAACGAATTTGTTGGGCGATTACCTGTCCAAACTCAATGTTATAAAACGATTTTCTACCACACTCAAGGTTACTTAACAGTTAAACGTACCCTAAGCGCAACAGTGGTGTACTCAGAGAGCCTGGAGACGTCGACAGTGAGTTTGCGCAGCAGTTTGAGCAGCATAGACGGCTGCATGGCGGAGGTCAGCGCCACCAGGAAGTCTGACACCGCCTCGCGCTGGCCTTTCGTCAGCATGCGGTTCTTTGATAATCTGAAAACATGTATTAAGTACGTTAGTTAGAGATAGTTACGTCGCTAAACGAATACTGGTTACCGCTTGCTAATAAAGCGTGAAGTGCGAAATGAGGGAAGGCTTACCTTAATCAGTATAAAGACTAAAAATGGTTATTGAAGTAGCGTTTCTTCATCTTAAGTGCATTAAATATTGTACGGAAACCTACAAATGTTTTTTATTTCTGTATTCTTCAAAGAGTTCTTGTAAAAAACCTCTAAGAATTTTTATTAATAGGTTCTTCTCGAACACTGTTTATATTAACTTCATTACTGTAGCGAAATACATAATTGATCCTTGGAGCCAGATTAAGTAAATATTAAATACTAGCTGTTATCGTGCGGCTTCATCCGCATTTTATTGTTTACATTCATCAAATTATCAAAAGCAAATGTCCTAGCCTAAAGCGTGACGTATAGGGCTTTTTTTATTAAAAAAAAAGGGATATTCAAAAATATGCTGTAATTGCTGACATTAAGCAAGAAAGAAGTGTGTGTTTAAGATTATAATAGTATAGATGATTATTTATTTATTTAGTTGTAGGAGTCAGTATAAAGGTATCGTGTACCTGTAGACGGTGTGCAGCGTGGCGTCCAGCAAGCTGGCGTAGTTCTCCGCCTCGTTGTAGAAGTTGGCGTGTTTGATGAGCAGCGGCAGGATGCTGTTGCCGATGTAGCGGTTCATTGACAGCGCCATGTCAGACTCGCAGCCGTCGTTCTGTTACA
>NW_013527804.1:2361091-2371009 GCF_000836215.1 Papilio polytes
TGGCTAGGGTCCTTATTGGTTATTTAAAAATGAGTAACATGGGCGTTGCCAAGAAAAGGCAAGGGCTGCCTTTGGAGTGTAATGTGTATTTTTGTAGCTAGAACATTGCGGACAAAAAACGACTGTACTCGTACATCTGGAGGTCATAGTGTCATAGTCATCATAATTAATATTATCAACTATGGGTGAAACTCACCCTGTCCAACATGGTAGCAGCTCTCAAATCAGGTAAGAACGCTTCTTCTAGAAGACGATAGAACAACTCCTGAGTCTCGATGCCGTATACACGCTCCAAGAATAAACCGACGCTCTGCTTGTGTCCGGGGATCAGACCGGACGGCATGTCTAAAACAAACAACAAAAGGTTAGAATTTTTATATTTCGGTAAGTCTATTCTATGATCTATTAAATAACGATATTATACGGAATTTATCATCATCCAAGCTACTTATTACGTCATCAAAGCCAAAGAGAACAGAAGATATACAGATGGCTTCTTACCAGACTTAGGTCGTTCTTCTCCAGCTGCAGGGTTGTTCAATGTGAACCGGAGACTGAGCACTCCCTGCAGGTCTTCTAATGGTACTAGAGAACGCAGGATCGCACGCGCACGGAGTGATTCGTTTTTACCCTTGAGAAATGCGGAATAGAATAAATACAATGAACTACATTGCTAGATTATGGATACACATTCAATTAGGAAAACATTTAGTGTATATCCGAAAGTTTGAATGGATGTTTGTTTTGTTAAGATTTGTAACCTAAGCTGCTGAACGGATCTTGATGACATTTGGCATAGATGTAGTATGCCCGGAAGAATACATAGACTACTTACAAAGATTTTTAATTTAGGATAGGATAAGGGATGAAAGCTAGTTATATGTAAATATACCTTAAAAGAGTGTCTAAGTCATCATCTCCCCTACCTTATCTTACTCCCGTAGTGTCGTTGCATCGGGTTTTTATCCTCCAAATAACTATCATCCGTCATCTCAGTATCACTCCCTTCTAGATCATGTTAACTTTCACGCAATACATCCATCTCTTTCTAGGTCTACCTCTACCGTCTACACACTCATAACTAACAGTCTCCTTGTTACATGCGATTCATCCCTTCTCATAACATGCCATGCTAACCTAAAAGAGTATAAAACTTAAAGTAAATTCGTTAATATTCAATTTACTTACAAGTGCTATAACAGAAGCGTCAGGCGCACAGCGGCCCAGCAGGTCCACCAGCGTGCAGTAGAAGTTGAGAATGGCCGCGCCCGTGTCTATGTAGTCCTCATCGTCGTCAGACTCCGGCAGGGGATGACTGAACTGTAAATAAACATTAAATTCAATTATGTTTTACTTAATAATTATAATTTGGTCCTTCGAGCCAGAGCTTAAATCTTATGAATCATCTTTACTAGCTTTTGCTCGCGACCTCGTCCGCGTGGAATCAATTTTTATTTTTAAATGTGGTTTGTTATTCACAGTTAAAAGAAACCTTTCTCATGGTAAAAGTATTTTAAAAATCGAACGAGTAGTTTTTCCATGAATCAAATACATACAAAAATGCAACATTACAAATCTTTATATTAGTATATAAAATGTAGATTTAAAAATTCAAATGTATTATATTTATTTATAACAAATATTGGTGTCGAATTCGTCAACGTTCGACTTGAAGGACCAATTTTACACTTTATTTGGTAATCGTGTAGCGTATCTTTTAGCATAGATATAACAAAAACTCACTACACGTATTTAATAATTAAAAATCTTAACTATAGTTACATTAAGTTATACATTTTAAATATAACTTACGTTAATATCTCCCTCTTGCTCCAAGTCTCTGAGCTTCCTTCTATCAGCGATCCTCTCGCTCATCTTATTGGCGTCGACGATGGCCTTCAGTAGACCTTCACCTTCACCTCTGAGCGCCGGCCCCAAGCACTCCGGTCTTCTGATCAGTAGGCGGATAACTAGGTTCGCATTCTCTTCTACACTTTCTCCGTTTACCTGAAAGAGACAGATTTAAAAAGTTTCGTAAATCATAAAATTTTTCTCTTTAGCAGTCTCAAGCCTAGTTGAAACAAAATGTTAGTTAAATGAAACAAAAACATTCGAGGATTTTTATAGTATACATAAGTGTGGTAAGTGTAGTAAGAGTGGGATGAGTGCAGGGGGCTGATTGGTCTCTCTAAACGTCTTCCAGGGTTATGGAAGTAGTACAAGATAGTCTGAACTTACCCAGACACAGAACCTCAAGAAGTCGAGATATCTCTCGCCCTCGACAGGGTCCCAGCCGAGGTCAGGATAGCCCTTCTCCACGAGCTCCGAGTTGCTCTGCAGCCCGCAGCGAGACAGGTACACCGCGATCTTCTCCAGGTAGTGCTCCCTATGTCCATACACATAACATTTGATACAAGAATAGTCTTTTGTCTCATTCGGTCTAGAGAAAAATATGTAACCTTTTTGAAAAAAAATAAAACAGACGATGAAAAAGAGTAAGGCAAGGAATTTCACGGTGGTATAACAAAGTCTTTGATTTCGGCTCGATTGATTTCATCGTTTTAATATCAGAGATGAGAGAAACTTAACAAACCTAAATAGATGTTAACCAATGTAATAATTAAATTCGAATCTTGGAAATACGGTATTTCATGTTACAAGTTATTTTATTTCTTGAGCATTTCCTAAGAGATTTAGTTTCGAATGAAATAGTTTATAACCTACTCTAATAATAAAGCTAATCAACAGAAATATAGATTTCGAAACGTGATTAGTATTCCTCGAGATTATCGCATACAAAACAATAAATAAATTACCTCAATGCTAGAGCGAGTTCTGTGTTCTCCATCAAGCTGGAGTAAGCGACATCAAGCGGCGTGGATCCTCTGAGCGAGGGTCTGGAGAGCAGGATGTTTGAGTTTTCCAGGAGGAAGTCGAAGTGGTCGAACATCGCCTTCTGGTTCTGGCGGCCGGTGCGGCAGAAGTAGCACAGGAAGCGACAGCACGCGACAACCATCTCATGCGATGTGTCCTGGAATACAATTAATAGTGTTATATAAAATCAGAGAGTTCCTAAAATGTATAGAGAAATAGGTGTCACTAAATAATATTTAAATGTTTCTATATTATAACAATAGATGGAGCTTATTATAATTTTGTGAAATGTTTTGTTACAAGTCCACGTGGTGATACTAAACTAGGTGCCGGTGAAAAATATTATTCGCTATGTCTAGTTTATATATTTCTTAAATGTCTTTGGGGAAACAAAAAAAAACTGTAAAAACCTTGCTTACAGGTTAAGAAAATTGTTATTGTAAAAGGAAGCGAATCAAAAATGAAACCAAATACACTTCCTTCCCTGTCTCATTACGAGTTTTGAAATTTGAACATGAAACAATTGCGGTACTATTAACACTTGCTATCTCTGTTCTTTCAAAGAGAATAAAAGAGATATATAGACAGTAAGCTTCAACACAATTTTATCCAGTTGAAGTATTCATCCCACAGGTAGTTATACCTTCTCCTTGCTGGTGTCATCAGCGGGCGGGTTGGCAGGCTGCGCGTCGGACTGCGCCTGCGCACGGCGACCTAAAGTGTTCATCATCACCGCCATCACGTTCTCGTGCACGCGGAGCACTCTGATAACAAACATCACCTATACTTTAGTTATGATCACAATAAAGGGTACTATCAAAGACGTGACATCAAAGATCTTTCTAAGAAAATTGTTAAAAAAATAATAAAGTAACGTCAAAAAAACTGATTAAATTAACATTACATTTGATTCTATTTAACGGTTCTATTTTTATAAATCTATACTAATATAATAAAGAGTAAACGCACACTATTTCGTGACGTAGCATGTTAGCAATCACAGTATATTTTCAAATATATTTTCTTTGAAAATCCCTACACTTCAACACTCTTTAAGCTATTAAAAATTGTTTAACTAACCTTATTAAGTCTGGATGCTGGAAGAATGTATGGTTGTTCACCAGTTTCCTGTGAGATAAAGAAATATAATTAATAAACAGTTCTGTAAACTAGATATTGTCCCGTCAATCTTTTTATCGGCATTAGGTAACCATTGTAGTCTGTTTGGGTCATCCAAGTAGACATGTTTATTTTCTCCTGCACTTACCATAGCCTCTTCCTCATGAGCTCCTCTTCCTCTTGGCTCATCTGCACCGGCAGCAGCGCTCGTATCTGGCTGAGACCGACCCACATCTCGGCTACATCCAGCTTGGTCTTCGCATTGATGACGTATGTTTTCTCCAACGCTCGTATTAGTTCTCCTATGGAGTCGTATTGACGGACTAGCAGACTGTAAAATTATGAAAGATTTTATTATTGACAATTTCCATTTTAATCAGATTTGCGTCAATACAACAAACTCAGTTATGATTGAACGGTTTGCGAATTATCTGAAATTACAAAGAATAGACCTACTTGTATTTCATACCATTGTTTTATTCTCGTTTATACTTCTATACTAATATTATAAAGAGGAAAGATTTGTATTTTTGTATGTATTGAAAGAACTCAAAAACTGGCTGGGCTGATGATGGGCTGATTTAAAAAATTCTTTCACCATCAGAAAGCTACATTATCAGTGAGTGACCTAGGCTATATTTTTTAATATAAGTAAACTATAGAAATAAGATAAGTCTGTTACCTAAACATTTCCCTGACTAATTTGGGTGTTTCGATCTGCGATTCCTCCGCCCAATTGACAATGGTCTGTATCAACACTTTACGGAACTTTTCTTCTGGAGTTTTCTTCGGTGGTTCTTCAATAGCCTGAAATAAATATAAAAATGTTAGTTTTCAGTGGGATACATAGTTTTTTGTTTTTGTTACGAGTACAAAGTCGCGGGCAATTAGTTTAAAATATTAAAAAACTGACCTTTGGTTCGTCTTCTAATTCTTTAACTGTGTTAATAATGTTGTACAGTTTCCCAAACGCTCCAGGCTTAGTTTCCGGTTCCGTTGGTTCCTGAGAAAATTAATCAAACATCAGACTGTATGAATTTCTATAAGAGAGAACCCACACGAGCAATATTCGTGCGTTGTCACATCGCTCGTGTGGCATGTCTCTAAGCATTAGTATAATTTACCTGAGAATCAGGTTCTTGTAGTGCGTTCAGAGATATATGAACCATAAGACTCTCGTGGAACTCATTCATCCTGGCGATGAGATCTTCGCCACACGGACAATTCTCTTTGTCCTCTTCTTCCAAATGTTTGAAACCTAACGGACAATGAAAAAACGATTTATAGAAAAAGGTTTTAAAACTGCAATTATATTGTAAAGCTATAAAACTAACATTTGGTCCACCAGAATCGTGTACTTTACATACAAGCATTAGATTTAACTAAGACAATATAAAAATAAATTACTTACTTAAAATAGCGTTCATCTGCTCTCTCGGCGGGCAACGGAATTCCCTCGTCTTCTTGGCTGCGACCGCGCTCGGCAGATCAGACTGCTTGATCTCCGTGTACCGTCTGTACATTACACAATATAAATCTATATTAATGTAATAAAGCGTAAACACACAAACTACTTCGTGACGTAAGATGTCAGCAATCACAGCATGTCATCTTTAGCATTGTAATGACTTTAAACCATTTTGGACTTGTCGGAGACAAAGACCAACTTTGGGTCGCTGCGACAACGCAGTAAGTTAATGACTTAGTCTATAATAATTTCAACTCTCTAAATATCAAACAGTATACACGGTAGTGGGTAGGAAATAACCGTCCTCGACTGTAAACTCACCTAAGCTGGTCCGTCTGCAGATCGCCTACGAAGTCGTGTGCGAAGGCGATAGTGGACTCTACGCGGTGTCGCAGCTGGATGTCGTTGAGGTGCTGCAGCAAGTAGCACATCTGCAGCTTCGCGCCCTCCGCCATCTTCATGTGCAGTAAACCCTTACGGTGCTCGTCTTTACCCTCTGAATTATAAATATGAGAGGATTTTAAAAAAGCGCCATCTATTGTTCAGTTCGTGTTATCTTTTCAATAATAAATTGTTTACCCATTTTAATGTAAGCTTCTTGGGCGTCGTCAGCTGATAATTTATGCTAGGTTTAATGAAGGCAGCTACTTTGAATATCCTATTCGTAATAGATTTATACATGTATTTTACAATTTTGGAGTCTTTACAGGGGATTGCTCTTACTACTCCCTCCTGGCGACCCCCATGGTTACCTTAATAAAAAATTAAAACATTTAAAGAATCAAACTTTTACCTTTATCAAACGTAGGATCCCAGGTCTCAGGGTTGATCATGATGAGCAGCTTCTCCACATCCTCGTCCCGCATCATACCCACTAGCAGCAGTCTATCGACCAACTTAATTAAAGGCCTGGAAACGGTAAATACAAATTAAGTAATAAAAAAGAACAAAATCACCGCGTTAGTTTAACAGGTCAACTTAACAACATCACAATCACATTACGCAAAGCTAAACATGTGAAGAGTAAACTTCTAATACAATGATTGTCTCTTTCTCTCATAGTATACTTACAGGAAGAGGTTCTCGTTGCTTCCCCCCACGGGGTCTCTGTTGTGCACCTGGTTGGTGTCGACGGCGTCAGCCAGCGCCTGCATCACGAACTCGCGCACCACTTCCAGCGGGAAGTACGGCGAGTACAGATTGCTGATGTCTGTTATCTTCTCACTACGAACACAGATATAAGATTAGTATCCAAACGAAAACCTCGTATGAGTTAAGATTGTTGATAGTTTCGATCAACTACAGTTACATGTGCTCGAAGGTTTGCAGACGCATTTCGGGTAATCTCCGAAATGGCTTCGACTGAAAGGTAGTCGATAGAAGACTAAGTTGAGGATAACCACTAGGTTTTAATTTCTATTGTATTATAAGTATGTTATAAGGGATGCGGCGATGAAGAGACGAAATAAAACAACTATGTTTCACAAACAACGGGTGCGCACTGTTCGTTCGCCGGTCGACGTACGTGTTTTATGCCGACCACCCTCAAATTTCACTTTATTTTTTTTCCTTAAAAACTACCAACTGTTTTTACATGTACCTCGGTAGAAATTAGTAGGTTATATTTAACAGAAACAATTATATAAAAATTACACAAATATACCATAAAAAGGCTTTTAAAATTCTATCGTCAACATATGTATGTAATCGGCTTTCATAAAGTGGCACTTCCCTGGACCACATATTGGCATCACTTCACACATTCACATCTTTCACTAAAGAGGGACAGCACTACAATGTTGTACTTACGAGATATCAGTCATATTCATCTGCGGGCGCACGCTCTCCGTCTGCAGCGAGCGCAGGCTGTGGCGCATGTCCGCCTCCTCGTACAGCGCCTTCAGCTCCGGCCCCAGCGGGATCACGAACTCGTTCTTACACGTCTCCCTAACACATTTGTCTATTATGTTTATAGGACTAGCTGTTGCTCGCCATTTCGCCCATGTGAAAAAAATATAGCCTTTGTTACTTAGCGACAACTTTCTAATGGTGAAAGAAGTATTGAAATCGGCCCTGTAGTTTGAGTCATTTCAATATATACAAAAATACAAATCTTTCCTCTTTATAATATTAGTATAGATAGGCTAAATAGAGAGCGTTGGTAAAACAGGTGTTTTAGCACTTGACTTATTCTACAGGCCCTGGGTTCGAATCTCGCTGTACCAATGTGATTTTCGATTTTTTCTTATTTCATATGCACATAATTTATCCGACGTTCTTACAATGAAGGAAAACATTGTAATGCCTGCACATATCGGCAAAGAAATATAAAGATATGTTGTGAAGAAACCATCAGGTACTGGGCAAGTGTGGTTAACTACGACCTAGTTACACTAATAATTATAACAAAACTTACATAGTAGTAGCGTGTGATTCTAAATGTAACGCGATAAGAAGATCATAGAATCCCTGCCGCAGCGGACCTGACATGTACTGAGATTGTATCGCGTACAGCAGCTGCTTCTGATCTACATGCTGACATAGCGCGTGCGCTGCCCTGGAAAAGACAAATGACTAAATAATGTCACAATGGAATAATCCACCATTGAAATATTCTTTAACAGAACAGAAGACCAGTGATTTCTAAATCTTACAGATGAATGTCCTGGGGTAACCGAAATCTCTAGCAGACGTATGATGGGAGAGAAATAAATTTAAGGGTTTAAGTTGAAGAAAATGTAGCAGAAAGAGGTTAACCGAAAACCAGAAAATGTTGGATGTACAAGAAAAAAATAAGTTCGAAAGTAGCGCCAGTGGTGAAGAAATTGTGACGCAAAAGGTTAAGATTGTATGGACATGCGATGAGATGATTAAATAAACAAGAAAGTATTAAGATTAAATGTGGATGACAACAAAGGTAGAGAAAGACCGAAGAAAGTATTGTGTTAAAGAGGATATGCTTAAGAAAGGAGTGGATTCAGATATGACGGCTGATGGAGATGTATGGAAGAGCAGCACAGACTGTGCCGACCCTGCGTATGGACAAGGGCATTTATGAAGCAGAAAAAAAGATGTAAAAATTCTAATTTACAGAGATAGTATTTCATGTATGCATTAATACACATTTATGAGTAGCTTCTGCCCGCGATTCCGCCCACGTACAATTCAAAAAGAAGTAGCCTATGTGTTCTTTCAGACTATCCTCTTCATTGCCATATTTCATTGAGATCTGTCTAGCAGTGTTACAAACTGTAACATCCATCTATCTATCTATCTATATTATAACATTTATAATCTAGTAAGTGTTTTACTATACATGATATGTTAATATCAAATACCTGTAATTGCTCTGATAGCAGAGAGCGGCGTACAGAGTGAGGGTATGCGAGTGGAAACTGAGCAGCTTGTCCATTTCTATCAGCTCCAGAATGTCGATACACCGGTCCTCCTCTGTAATAATTAATAGAAATCACTATTTGTTCATTGAGATTTTATAAATCTGAGTTAAGGCCAGTCCCAAATACGTATAACAATTCTATAATGTTTTGTATTCGATAATTTCTTGAAATGCGTTTTCAAACTAAGTAACTTGAGTTTTACTCCATTGAAATTTAGTTAAATTTAACACGACATAGCATTAGACTTGTGAAAGTTTCTTGCGTTAGTTTTACGAGTACTTTGATAGAAAATAAGACATTTTGTAATGTTTTCGTAGTAATTTAATTTACCTGGTATATGCAATGCCAGCATGGAAACCGCGTCTTCGCACAGCATTGACCAACCTCGTATGTCCGACAGCTTGAGTGCGTGGACTTGCAGCGATTGATTCGGCACCTGTGGAGAGAAGAACAAAGTTCTAATCAAATAAACCATGTAGTTTCTAAATATTACTAATTAAATCTAATTATATCGCTCGAGACTCCGTCCGCGTGGAATTAAAAGAAAACAAAGAGTATGTAGCCTATGTGGTCTTTCAGACTATGCTCTAAATCTGTACTAAATTTCATCCAGATCCGTCCACCTGTTTAGGCTACGAACTCTAACAAACATCCATAGTTTTAGAGTGATATTATAAATGTGAAAGTTTAGATGGATGGATGGAATTTGGCACAGATGTAGAGCATAGTCTGGAAGAAGACATAGCCTACTTTTTTTACTTATTTTTTTTAGTTCCAGGAGGACGGAGTCACTGCGACTATTACTTTATATTCTGTACATATTTTTAATACCAGTGAGCTAGTTACACTTGAAACAGTAATTATACACTTCTTTTTTCAAGAAAAAGAAGAAAATAGACTCTATCTACTTTTTCTTCTAATTCTACGCGAACGGATTTGCTGAAGCTAGTGTAATTCGAAAGCTAGTATATAGTAATACATAGTATGAATGCAGGAGGTAACTCACTCGTGCCCACTGATGCGGCTTGAGGCACTGCACCTTGAGGCGCGGCGGGAACT
>NW_013527804.1:2371053-2372957 GCF_000836215.1 Papilio polytes
CGATCTGCAAGATCTCCTTGGATGTCGCCTCCACGAAGATCGCGGGGAACAGCTTGGTTTCTGGTTCCATCTGGAAAGTTGAATTGAATTGCAAATTTTTGTACGATAAGGTTTATTACCAACAGTAGGCAGATAAAGGTAAGGATGATATTTCAAGCAATTAGATTTTAATTGTAACATTATTGTAAGCTGTTTGTATAGTGTTATAGTTCTGTACACAAATCGCTGCGTAGACACAATATTCACCAGAAGAAGTAGGCAATGGCTACTTCCACCTTTGAAGACTCCAAAAATGTTAAATAGATATGAAAACAAAGAATAATAAATACTAGGCCATCAGATGACGCTCATGTAAGCAGAAACAAATGTTACGTATAGTAAAGATATGTACAGGATGTTTAAAAATCAATAAATAAACTAGCAAATAAAAAGAAGATAATAAATACCTTAAATTTAATACTAGTTTCCTTGCCTTCACAAGTGAAAGCAACAGTTCCAGTGGAGGTGTCCACAGAGCAGCCGATGAACATGCCTTGCGACGCGCCTTTGCCGGTAGCCTCAGCCATCACCTCGTTGTACAGCTCGTCTGCGCGCACCATGTAGCACGACTGACGATTCACACTGGAACCAAAGAATGATTCATTTTTTATATTACAAGGTAGCAAATGAGCGAGTGGCCAACTTAATCCGCTGTGAAAGCGAAGCGATTGCTACCCCTATAGATCGGCAATATCAAATATACTTTTAATAGACAGAGAAGAAATCTATACTATTATAAAAAAGCGTAAACACACACATCTTTGTTGCCTAAGATGTCAGCAATTACAGAGTGTTTTAAATAATCCTTCTTTTAGTAAAATGACCTACACTTACGTTACGCTTTAGGCTATATATTTTCCCGTCATTAAACTTAGGCTGTAAATATTTTGGATAAAAACCCTAATGTGGGAAAGAGACCATAAGTTGCTGCCAACATCAAGGAAGCAATATTTCCAAGGTCATGTCATGTCATTTTGACATTTGTTATTGATAATTTGACCAATGTAAACAATTAAATAAAATTTTCATAATTTTATGCAGATGAAGTCACACGGGAACAGCTAGTTGTACATAAAGAGGATATTTCCCCTTCATATCGTCAACTTTCCCTACCCATCCTTTCCGTATAAGTAAATGTAGTGTCGGCGCACCGGGTTTCCGTTCTCCGTCTCTATTTCTATCATCCATCATTTCAGTCATAAACTAATGAATTACCAATACATAAAAATTAAAAAAAAAATAAAATAATGTTTAATCCTTGTCTACACTACAATTATGAAAAAAAAAATATTAAACACAAAATAATGAGAAATGAAATGAAAAAAAAGAAAAAGAAATATTTAAAATTAGCGTTGCCATGCTGACAGGATTGGGCCCTCGCTCAGCCACAAATGCTGGATGCTCCCATCGAAGCACCAGCGCTGATCGTCCGCGAGAACCCTTGGGATCATCCACACGTTAGTAGTAGCAGTAAATTAACTATAATACCTTTCGATGACTCTGTCGTAATCATCAGTGATGATGACAGACGATTTCATCACTTTATTCTGATTGAAGTCCTTGGAATGAAGATGGTACTGCGTCGTCACCCAGCCGATGTACACGTGGGTGGGATCTTGACCGGGGAATATTCTGAAAAAAAAAAACATCAATAAAAATGTGAAACATGCGAAATTTTTTTATAGGCAATGTGTCTACGGACTAGCGATATTCTAGATACTTATAAAACAATTATCTATTCAAACATATAATAAAATTGGAGTGTCTGTTTGTAACATCAAAAGAAAAATTCCAGATATCGGTGAGATGATGTATTTGCGTTGTTGATAACGAAAATCGCTTTTAAAAATGTTCTGTCTGTCTGT
>NW_013527804.1:2373517-2387731 GCF_000836215.1 Papilio polytes
TCGAAAATCACATTGGTACACGGCGGGATTCGAACCCAAGACCTGTAGATTACAAGTCAAGTGTTCAAACCACTGAGCCACCGACGCTCTCTATATCTCTCTAGTATAAGTATAGTTTACTTAAATTAACGAAAAATTCCTGATATTTAAAAAAAAGTTGTTTCTACTGACCTAACACCATAAAAGTATTCATTGATGAGTTTCAAGCAATCGGAGTCAAATATCTCATTGCCGACGGTCTCTGTGGCGGCTGCGGCGAGCGTTGTTGTCGTCATTTGCTTCCGTTCTTGAGGCGGCGTCGCCACTTGCAGATTTGTCTGGAATTATCAGAGACTAAGTTAAACAATGTGCTGACATGAGATATTAAAAAGATTAATAGCCTATCCCACCACTGGTAGAGGCTCAGATAGCTTAAAAATGACGTCACTGTCATCGATCATACATTTGACACGTTGGATTATGAGACAATTTACAATTTTGTGGAACTGGCCCTAAAAGTTGCAAAATCGTGACAATCAAGCAGACGTAAAGTCCCTATAGTAAGTACTTTTATACATCTCTAACAGTTATATGTAACTTCACTACTTTACGCATATCCTTTTATAAATTCTATACATACTTTTTGGACTGCCTCTAATTTTAGACAATAGTCAATCTTAATACGTCACTTATGTGATTATCACTGTAGAAAAAAGCAAAGTCGCATTGTAAAAAAATTGTAAATAACTTAACAAAACTTGAAGTTAATATAAACTGTTAAAAAAGAAATAATCTTAGTATGTAATAAGATTAAAATAATTTTAGTTAAGTCAAACTAAAGAAAACAGATTTATGTCGTTACCAGCTTTTGGTAATAAATAATATAGCCTCTATTTATTTCTGATAAAAAACAAATTTTTCCTCTTTATATTATAGGTTTTTTTATAACATAAGATGGCAAACGAGCAAGCGGCCACCTGAATCCGCCAAAATGGCGAAGCGACCGCTGCCCATAGACATCTGCAATTGCAGATGCGTTGCCTACCCTTATCCGACGGAGGAGGAGACGCACATAAAGAGGATATTTCCTCTTCCTATCTCTCCATCGTCAAATCCACTTCCCCTTCCCATCCTCTCATAAGAAAAGGGTGGTTAAGAGAAAGGGACTTAAATTAAGCCTCCGGCACCACACTCATCAGACGAAACATGGCATTGGTACCATTTCACGCCTGTCTTCTGTGTGGTCGTGGTATTACTGTGGGCGTGCCGGCCCTGCAGTGCTAACATGTTAAAACGGGCACTACCACTGTGGGGTACACATTTATTTTATTTATTGGAAAGGTACACACATTGCATTTTCAATGTTCACAATTAAACTAATATACTGTAGACAATGAAAGACAAAAAGCAGAACATACTGTTAGCTTTTTAATCTGTGCTATTTATCAATACACTAGCTGTTCCCGTGCGGCTTCATCCGCACTAAATTATGAAAATTTTATTTTATTGTTTACATTCGTCAAATTATCAAAAGCAAATGTCAAAATGACATGACATGACAAACCTTGACAGTCTTGCTTCATTGATGTTGGCAGCAACTTATGATCTCTTTCCCACATTAGGGTTTTTATCCAAAATATATACCCCCTAAGTTTAATGGCGTGAAAAATATAGCCTAAAGCGTAAGTAAGGGTAGGGCTTTTTATTAAATAAAGAATTATTCAAAAATATGCTGTAATTGCTGACATCTTATGCAACAAAAAAGTGTGTGTTTATGCTTTATTATAATAGTAAATGTAACATTAAAGTAATTTACAAGTATTGTTAATATGGCCGTCCGTCTATATTTTAAAGGAAGTCATTTGTGGGAACTTCTAACAATACAGATATCAGGCGTACACAGCGCTCACAAGAGAAAGTTTTTTTTACTTTTTCAATAACAAACGTTGAATCAAATATCTATCACGTTACAACTATAAATTAGAGTACACATATTAAACAAAAACAATTAAAGAAAATTTTAAAAGTGTTACTTGTGGTAATTTAAGCTGAGATCCTTTTTTTTGTTAATTAATTTACAATAATATTTAGAGGTTACAGATATAATGTTACATGTTACGACTTTTAAGGTTTGTTAGTAGAATAATTTCAAACACAATAACTTACGTTCAAGCCTCCTTGACTTCCATATAAATTGGGTCGACTAGGTCTACCTTGAATGCCGTTATATCTTTGGTTGGCCTTAGGTAAGAAAAACAAAAGGTAGGGATCAATGCTGGAAAACTTAACACATTGAATGCCGACTTGCCTGTCGAGTTAAATGGATGAAAATATACTGGGAATTTAACTAAAATAATGATAATAAACAGTACTAATGAAATTTAAAATACAAGCTGGGACTAGATCTATTCTATAAAATAATAAAAACTATATGTATATCAAAAAGACAAGATAAGGATTAAACTATGGGAATAAACTGCATCTAATACCTGAGATATTCTAATTTGTGGATTAGGTCGTCTACCCCTGTCGGGCGACACCTCGGTATCGCTGAACGGATCTGGAGTTTTCGACTTTCGAGATTTCGCTCTTTCTCCACTCTCGCCGCGTTTGCTTCTGAAGAACCTGGAATTATAAACAATTTTCGTGTATATTCTTAAAAAGGAGTAATTCTAAAAACACTCTAACTGGCGCAGTCACTTTTGTACGACAGTGGTAGAGCCCGCTTTAACATCTTCGCACTGTAAGGCTGGACGCCCGGTGTAATACCACGACCACACAGAAAACAAGCGTGAAATGGAAGCAATTTTGCGTACAGTCAGTCAGTCAGTGATGACTGTGGTGCCGGAGGCCTAAATTTAAACCCTTTTCCTTTCCACCTTTTAATTAAGAGGAAAGGATGGGCAGGAAAAGTGGATTTAACGGTGCAGGAGACGCATTAGAAGGGGAAATGTCCTCTGTATGTGTGTCTCTTCCTCCGTCAATTAAAGGTAAGCAACGCATATGCAGTTGTGGATGTTTATGGGCTGCGGTCGCTTTCCATTTTGGTGGATTTAGGTGGCCGCTTGCTCGTTTGCCACTTATATTATAGAAAAAATGATATAAATACACAATAAGTACATTCAAAGACGAAGAAGTAAATAAGCAGCGAGGCAGCATTGACCTAAGACTAACTTAGTGTAGGCTCCGAGCCTACACTTAGGCTAAAAAATCTCTCGCACCTCATTATAAGACGTAAGGTGATTTTACTAGGTTTTTTTTATAATTCAAAGAAGTTTTCTTACTTAAATGGTGATCGTCCTCTCTTATCTTTCTTGTCATCTTGAACATTGTTGACACCAAGTTCGTATTTCGCCATCTCAGCTTCACTTGTAGATCGGTGCATGCCGTTGGTTTGACCTGCAAGCGTTGTAACGGTTAATTGCTAAGATAAATGACATAGTTACTGACAGTAATGGATTCTCTGTAAATATTTTTGACCGACTTCCCAAAAGAAGGAGGTACTCAATTCGTCTGTATGTTTTTTTCATGTAATGTTCCTTATTTCGTATGAGAAATTTAGATTATGGTAGTGTTTATGAATTTGTTAATCAAATAATAAAAAATATATGTTATTTAAAACATAATCATGTAGATTAATGGTAAACTAGATTGTTAGCCATTAGAAATATTATTTACAAGAAAGAGAGAGTGAAAGAGTGGAAGAATAGTAAAAAGAAGAGGTTCTTTTTGATGACGATGAAAGCAAATTTCTTGAATAACCTGGTTGCAAATTATAATTCTGTATAGTAACGCCGCGTGTGATGGAACCTTTCCTAGGAGGTCTCGAAGGTTGACGCTTCACTTTGGAACTTGTCGGCATTTCTTCTTGATTCTCATCGTAGTGTAGACCTTTAGGGTTGGGAGTAACAAAAAAAAGGCATCAAAAAGCATGGGTAAATAATTTGGTAATGGTATTTGTTATGAGGGACAAAATGCAAATAAAAATAAAAATAAAAATAAAAACATTTAACAAAAAAAACTTTAGTTTGCGTTATGTACAATTTAAATTTATTTACATTGAAAAGTCCATTCTTAAAACTATTACTATCTTATTTACCCTAATATAAATTTCACATCTTCAAATTCTTTATTCTCCACAAATCTTTACAACTTTAGGTTTATCTAAATTTAAAATACATCCAAGGTACATGTATAGGATTATTTCTTCCACGTAAAATGATTTGGGGACGTTTTGGACCGCATGCCGCATTGAAAGTGTTAATTTTTACCTTTGATATCGTTCATAGTGAAGCCGCTTCTCATGATCTGGTCGATGTGCGCCGGCATCTGCGCCTCCGTCGCCTCCTTCATTAGGATCTGCTGTCGCTCTTTAATCTCGACCCAACGACGGGCTTTTTCATTCTCACTGTAAATAAAAAGTATAGATTTTAAAACCACTTTATAATCAAATATATTTTTAAATTGCTAATACATCTTTGTACGTCTTTCGAATTAAGCACTAGAAGCCATGGATTAGACAAAAATGAACGATCTCTATTTGAAGAAATTGTATGACTACTAGCTGTTCAAGTGCGACTTCATCCGCATGAAATTCTTTTGCTATTTTGTACAGTGGTAGTACCCGCTTTAACATGTTAGCACTGCAGGCACGGCCCCAGTAATACCACGACCACACAGAAAACAGGCGTGAAGTGGAAGCAATTCCGTGTACAGTCTGATGAGTGTGGTGCCGGAGGCCTAAGTTAAGTCCCTTTCTCTTTACCACCCTTTTCTTATAAGGAGAGGATGGGAAGGGGAAGTGGATTTGACGGTGGAAGAGATGCATAGGAAGGGGCAATATCCTTTTTATGTGCGTCTCCTCCTCTGTCCGATAATAGTAGGCAACGCATCTGCGATCGCGGATGTCTATGGGCAGCGGTCGCTTCGCCATTTTGGCGGATTCAGGTGGCCGCTTGCTCGTTTGCCACCTTATATTATAAAAAAAAATATTTACCCCTAAGTTTAATAGTGTGAAAATATATAGCCTAAAGCGTGTCGTGTTTTTTATAAAAGAAGAATTTATTCAAAAAAATGCTGTGATCGCTGACATCCTACGTCACGAAGTAATGTGTATTTACGCTTTATTCAATAGAAGTTTCTTAAATTAAAGAAATAAAACTTACTCAATAAACTCCATTTGACATATAACAGGCAAAGAAAGTCGTAGAAATTCCCAATTTGCTTTTTCCATTGTCTCGAAAGTGTTGTGAGATATTTTCAAACACGGAGGAGTGTCTGAAAAAAAAATGGCATGAATATCATTTTTTCAAGTTCACTTTGAATATTTGAACTTCGTAGCAGCATACGTATTATTCTTGATTACTTTTTGAAGAACATGAATTTGGAAGCAATATCTTTTTTGCATCCTGTCCTCTGTCATTTGCAACCTTTAAGCTTGTTTCTGTAGTACATCATAATTTTAACGAATTAACAGCTTGCTTGTCACATTATGTCTTACATCTTACTAATCTTACTAATATTATAAATGCGAAAGTTTAGATGGATAGATGTTAGAGTTTGTAGCCTAAACAGCTAAACGGATATCGATGAAATTTGGCATAGATGCAGAGGATAGAGATAGAACTCGTATGCTATTTAAGTTTGTTTTTTTAAATCCACGCGGATGCAATCCCGGACGAAAACGAAACGTTTAAAATAATGGTAAACATTGAATTTACCTGAGCCAGCTGGTATCCTCGTCACATCAATCTTGGTGTCAGACATTTCGTCTGTGTTCTCGAAAATGGGCTGATCTTTCGTATACCAGTGGGTTACGTCACGTTTCATATTACTGGAACATAACAACTGTTAATTTACACTGACAAAAATACAGAAGGGAACAACGTGGACACCAAAAGTTAAACCATTTCAGAGACATTGTCTAATCTATACGTGAAATAAAATGGAAGTGTGTGTTATATTGAAAAATTATCACATTTTGTGAACACGATTATTTTGGTAATAACAAAAATACATTAAATATCTGTCTGTCTGGTCACAAGGCAGTGTTTGTTCCCTCTAAACACCAGAACAGTTGCACCAATTCGACAGGAGGAGTGGATGATGATGTAATGATTTTTGCTTTTACTATATCAAAATTACTTACACACAAAACGGTTCATATCCCTCTTGCAGTCCACATGTTGTAAAATACTTCAATGTATTCACATCTTGTCCGTATGTCAATCTGAAAATGTCACAATTCATTACAAAAACATCTCTTATTATAAATGCGAAAGTTTGGATGTATGGATGTCACTCTAAAAACTTAACTGATCTCGTTGAATGTAGATATAGAAAAAAACAACTCTTAGGCTACTTTAATTTCTTTTTAATCCGCGAGGACGAAATCTCGGGCAACAGTTTTTTTTATATTATAAGGTGGCAAAGCGGACACCTGAATCCGCCAGAATGGCGAAGTGACCGATGCTCATAGACATCCACAATAGCAGATGCGTTGCCTACACTTAGTCGACGAAGGAGGAGAGGCGAATAAAGAAGGTATTTTCTGTTCTATGCGTCTCCTTGACATTCAAATCCACGTTCCCTTTCCATACTATTCTTATGAGAAAAAGGGTGGGAAGGAAAAGGGACTAAAGTTGGGCCTCCGGCACCACACTCATCAGAGGAGACGCAGAATTGCTTCCATTTGACGTCTGTCTTCTATGTGGTATTGCACCGGGCGAGCCCTACAGTGATGTAGCCCTACGTAGATGTTAAAGCCGGCTCTACCACTGTTAAGTACAGTAAGTAAAACATATTTCTAAATTAAAACACTTAAGGGTGACTTTACCTTGCTTTCTGTCCAACCCCCAATGTACAAGCAGGGACGAAGTTGTCACCTTGCACATCCGCGAATGTCGTCTCACCTCCCAATGCATCCATTAATAATTCTCCATTTAGAGAGAAGCCTAAAACATATGAAAACTACAATAAACTGTCATAACAGTGACCAAAAATATATACAATTCGTAAGTCATTTAAGGCCCTGTCCCACCACTGGCTGATAGCTATCTTAAAAGTGACGTCACTGTCGGAGTACCAAAATCCGATACTTCCATCACATGTTTTATACGATGGATTCTTATCTGACAATTTACAATTGTGGGACAGGCCTTAAGAATTTTAAATAACATGAAGAAACTCCAAATCCATTATTGGGTAAATAAATGGATAAAGAAATTGTCAACCATTTAAAGGAGCTAAACTGGGTTGTTTTCTAGTCAAAAACGTTAATGTCGAGCATATATTTACTGCATCAAAGTGGATTAAATAAAATTAGTATAATATACGTAAGTATAATTTAATTACATTAAAAATCAAAAAATGCTTTACACATATTTACCAGAAATTAGTATAGCAATTAACAGTTATTAATTATTACATCAAACAAACTTACATTAAATTCGCAAATATTAGTCGCGTATTCATTAGACATTTCTGACGTGACGTCTTTAACTGCATGAAAAAGCATGACCCAATATCACGTTCCACATGAGCCAAGCGTGCGAGTGAGAGAGCAACAAGCGAAAGAGAGGCACAATCACCCTAACCGTTCCTGAGACATTTTCTAATCAATCAGTTACTCGAAAATTCATTACAATTTAATCTATATCCTCTTTTCTATTTCGTAATCAAAACCACACAAAAAACTTTGATCTATATTTGATTAACTGTCCTAAAATAACTGAAAAAATGTAGTAATTGAAGAGAATTCTATCTAGTGCGAAAAACTGAAGCCAAGCGATGTGGTGATCGTATTAAATTTTTGTGGTGAAATAAAAAGCATAAAATTTTGAAGCTACGCGTGAAGTCTAGTGGCAGAAATATCATAATTTTAATGATATCAACATTAAAATTAAGAAAAACTTCATTAAATTTAAGAAAAATTTCATTAAATTTATGAAATAACAGAACAATTTCCATTAAAAAATAGATTTAGCATTAATTGTATTTGAAAACTAACTATATTGCATATTACATTTTATATACAAATAGTATAAAGGTACATTTCGATGTAGAATTAACATCTCAAATGTAATGAAATAACAACAATTTTGTAAATAAACTATGGAATGTAAGTTTTTTTAACTAATAGTGTGATGATATTTCTGCCAAATATGACTGTCTACAAAGCTCACTATGTAATCCAGACCATTGTTGTATTTACTTATCGTCTTGTCAATCAGATCAAGGAATACTCCCACTACGTCACCAACCGCCCATTGCTTGCCGAAAGACTCTGTACTACTGCAGAACACTTTCTCTTCCTTTAAATTGAATTAAAACATGAATTATTTACAATAAAAATATAGATTTTTAAATACTGTGACTAAACTGTAAACTGAATTTGGGGTAATTAATATTTTAATGGAAAAACACACAATCAATTTTTTAATGGAAATCCTTTTTTTAATGGAAATTTTCCATTAAATAATGGATATTAAATTACATCAAGTTATATAACAATAACATTTTCCATAGTGTGTTTTTCCATTTATAAATGGAAATAACATAACCTGGAAAGAAAACAAAATGTACATTAGATTATGGAAAACTAGGGAGACATTGTTACCACAGATAAACAACGAATACATTCAAAACAAATATTGTAATGGTTCTGGTGTCGTTACAAGAACGCCCCCTAGCGGTGGTAACTCACTAATAGTCTGATCATAAACGTCTAGGAAGCAGCCGACAATGTCGCCGATTTTCAACTGCTGACCGAAAGTGTCACTCGAGGCTCCGTGCACTTTTAGCGACTGCCATCATAATTTTGTCAATTACATTTTGAAATAAATCAAATTTAATCATACTAATAATAAAATCAAAAGTTCAGATGGATGATTTTTAGAGTTTATAGCCTAAACTGCTAAAGGGATCTCGATGAAAATCGGCATAGATGTACAGCAAATGCTGGAAGAACACTACTACATAGGCTACTAACTTTTTTAATATAATGAAGCCATGTGTAAAAGCTAGTTTATTTATTAATTTTACACGTGTACAGTGAAGTGTATAAATATTTGCATATTTACACAACTTGTATCCGTACAGATGTGCATTCTTATCTTTGAGACCATGTTATACAAGTTTTTAAAGTTTTGAAAATGTATTCATATTTATGTAGCTGACTGTACAATAATCATTGTAGACCCGACGAAGTCACAAGAGACGATCAACGAAACTAGGGGCGTGTCCCACCACTGGCTGATAGAAACTCAGATAGCTTAAAAATGACGCCACTAACAAGGGAACAAAATTCTATATTTCCATCACATATTCAACACGTTGGATTTTAGAGCAGCGTCTCTCACCGGGTAACATATATTTCTTTGACTATAGTGTATCTAAGTTATTGTAATTAAACTTAAGTAATGATGTATTAAATAAACTTACATTGTATCCATCAAAGGCCCAGGAGTTTTCATCTTGACCGAGCATCATTCCGGGCGCCATGTCCGCGTGTGCCCACCCCACCTACAATATACAGATTGAATATGTAAGAAACGTACGTGAGGAAAATGTCTTAATAATGTTTCCTGTATTGATTTTACAAGACGAAGTAGTTTAAAATTCTAGCAGTCTCAAGCAATTATAATTTCAAGTGTAATATATCAAATTCTACTTTATTGAAAACAATTTTAAAATATGAATATGTTATTCGCGTGAACTTAAACAAAATAAAAAACATAGGCTATGTTACTCTCTGATAAAGTAGCTTTTCAATGGTGAAAGATTTTTTTTTATAAGCCCAATAGTTTTTGA
The DNA here is from genome assembly GCF_000836215.1 of Papilio polytes. NCBI lineage: Eukaryota > Metazoa > Arthropoda > Insecta > Lepidoptera > Papilionidae > Papilio > Papilio polytes. The sequence continues at coordinate 2,383,307 of NW_013527804.1, forward strand.
GATACATACAAAAATACAAATCTTTATAATATAAGTATGAATAATTGCAAAATTATTAGCAGTATATTTGTGTACAAACCCTCATAGGACCCGCTGTCAGTATTTCGAACTCGAAATACCATTTGCCGGAACTAACTGCGTAGTTCTTCTCCGCTCTGTAAGTCCTGAAGTCTGCTTGTTTCTGCTTTGATGCCTCCGCAAGAAGCGCTGAAAAAGTAAACATAAATCATACTATCTGACTAATAAATAAATGCGAAAGTTTTCATGGATGTTAGAGTTTGAAGCTTAAATTGCTGAACGGATCTCAATGAAAATTTGTATAGATGTAGAGGATAGTATAGAAGACAACATATGCTACTTATTTTTGTTGTTTTTTTTTTTTAATTCCATGCGGACGTAGTCGTGGGGGAAAGCTAGTAATATTATAAATGCGAAAGTTTAGATGGATGTTTGTTAAAGTTTATAGCTTAAACTGTTGACCGGATTTTATTTATTTATTTTATTTATCTATTTATTTATTTAAAGCCACTCAACACATGTACTGATCTTCCGTGGCCACTGAAAATTGATGGAACTAATACATTTTATACACAATGATGTTTTTAAATGATATTTGGCATATATGCCAACATCGTCTTAGGCAACTTATTTTTGTTTTTTACAAATTCCACGAGAACAGAGTCCTTGACGAAAGCTAGTGTATGCTGCTATCGATTGATTCTGTCCATAGATAAAAGTATAAAAAGAGGGCGCAAGTGAGCTATAATAATTCAATGTCCTTAGTTGTCTGTCTCTATCTCAATGACTGGATTATTCAAATCTCTGTGGAATATAGGTTTCTAATTTACCTTCATGTTGTTCCCCAGTTGGTGGATCTAAATTATATCCATAAACGAGTAACGTGCGAACTGTCTCAGAGGCGGTGTCTCTGTTCGCTTTCTTGATGGCATCGTCTACTTTAGGATATGGCACTAGATGCGGCGACCGATGCATGTCCGGGTCCTGTAATTGGTTTTTAAAAAACAATTAGTTCCTGATTAAGATATTAGAAGGTGAAAGCTAACCAGTTTTAATTATATTTGTAGGTTATATTCTCATATCACTGTAAGCGCGCGCACACCTTTGACAAAAAAAATCAGATAATTGATGTGCGATTGTCAATTGTTGAGCAGCCAATTTAACTGTTTAGTTGCACAACTAAAAATCGAGTATCGCACCTCTATATAAGCTCATCAAAGCGCGACAAAACAGTTGTGCGATAGTTTGGTCAAAGGTGTGCGTGTGCTCTAAATTTCCTGGGGTTTTGGAGCCTACTTAAATTAGAGGTGACTTTGTGGAATTTCACATTTTAGCACCTAAAATTTAATAATAAATTAAAATAAAGTTAATATAAAAAAAAATATTTTAAAACTCGTGTTAAATCAAGGATAAGAAATCATACAGTTACTTTAAAATACACAAGAAACATAAATACATAGACATAAAAATAGAGAATAAAATAATAAAATGCAAACAAACAAAATAAAGACTAGTTATTCTTTCTTCTGAGATGTAGAATAGTTCAGACCCGACATGCTGTGACCCTCACACCTAGCAATATATAAACATACTAAGTGTGAGAGTCACAGCTGACGGATCTGATAGAAACATCTTCAAGCTAAACACAAATCTAAAAAGAAAAGAATTAGAATAAATAACTAAAATATCTAATAAAATAAATACAAAAGAATAGACTATAAAACTAAAATAAATCAAGGAATAGCTTTAAACAAAAAACGTAGAATAAAACTTGAAACTAAATAATTATGTAACTAGTAAAGTAACAAACGAGCAAGCAGCTATCAGAATTCGTCAAAATAGCGAAACCCGTTTTCCGTAGACATCAACAAGAGGGGACTCAAAGAAAGATTTTCCCCTTTCTATGTGACCCATCACCCAATAAATCCAATTTTTTGTACAAATATTGTGAAAATTGGGCCAGAGGACTAAATCTAACTATTTTAAATATATCTACGCAAATAAAAATACAACATTCAATTTAAATGAAGACCAATAACAAGATAACAAGGAAAGAACAGATTTTTTCTTATAAAAAAACATGAAAATGTACTAATCATACTAATATTATAAATGTAAGTTTAGATGGATGGATGTTTGTTAGAGTTTGTAGTCTAAACTACTGAACGTATTTCGATGAAACTTGGTATAGATGTAGAAGATAGTCTGAAAGAGAAAGGCTCCCTTTTTATTAATTCTACGCGGACGAAGTCGCGGGAGACAGCTAGTAAAATATACTTGTATATCAATTTAACCATCTATAGTTACTGAACTCTATTTGTATTGTGTAGTGTACAGTCAGACTAATGTGACGTAACACTTACCTCATTAAGTCCGTATGTCCATCCCTGTTGTATGCGCTCGCGCGCCCACAGGTTGTGTGTGTTCTCAGCCAGCTGGTCCACCAACTCGTCCATCTTCGGTGTCAGGGTGACAGCACTCAGGTCCAGTGGTGCTGGCTTGTAACCGTTCGACTGGAAACACATTTTACATAATAAATTAACACTAAGTTGTAGATTAAAATTATGTAACACATGTATATCTATATCAATATGATAAAGCGTAAACACACATTCCTTTTTTACGTAGGAATCCAGCAATCACAGTATATTTTTGAATAATCCTCTCTTTAATACAAAGCCCTACACTTACGCCACGCTTCAGGATATATATTTTCACGCTATTAAACTTAGGAGGTAAATAATTGGAAAATAACAATGTCGATCTCGTGGGAAAGGGACAAATACTACAAGCCAATAACAGCAAAGAAGCAAGGTTGTCATTACTCAAAAACAATTCTCAGCCAATGTCAAAGGCCCTCGTTGTCATTCAAGCATTTGAATTTTGATATTTGTAATTGAGAGTTTTAGAAAATTTCAACAATAAAATACGGTTTATATAATGCGATGTATGCATGTAACAAGAAGGGCGTTAATGAGTGTGGTACACCGGTAGAGGTAGACCTAAAAAGAGATGGATGGATTGCGTGAAAGGTGAGATCAAGAAGGGAGTGATGACTGAGATGTCGGATAGACTTATTTGGAGGAAGAAAACCGGTGCGTTGACACTACGGAAGTAGGGTAGGGGAGGTAAGGTAGGGGAGATGATAACGTGATGCGGATGAAGCTGCACGGGAACAGCTAGTTCTATTTCACTACTTCATCAACTTGCCCTTATCCCTTACGGAGGGTCGGCACAGTATGTGCTGCTCTTCCATACATCTTTATCAGCAGGCATATCTGAATCTGGATGAATATCTTTTTTACCTGCATAAAAGGCTCGTTGGGAAGACGCACGTTGCGGATGCGCGCCGGCGGCTTGTCCAGACTGATGTAGTAGCCCAGCGCTAAAATTGTCCTGGAAAATAACATTTAGTTGTTAATTAATCATATAAATTGTAATTACTCCTCTCGTTTTTGATGCTGCCAGCGAAACATAATCTATTATTTTAGTAATTCGATACGATGAATCGTTTAACGTGGTCATTAGACTGCGGGGCTCCCCGCATACGGGCTAACGATGAAAATGATGTAAAGCGGTAAAGAAAAGTAAATATCCACACGCATGCAGGCGCTATCGAATAATGATAAGCGTATTCGCATACGGGCGCCAAGGTAGGCGTAGAACTGCACTATTAAGCAGAGTTGCTATTTTATAACATAAGATGGCAAACAAGCAAGCGGCCACCTGAATCCGCCAAAATAGTGAATTAACCGCTGCCTATAGACATCCGCAATTGCAGATGCTTTGCCCTATCCGACGGAGGAGGAGACACACATAAATATGACACTTCCCCTTCTTATGCATCTTCTCCACCGTCAAATTTACTTCCCCTTCCGATCCTCTTCTTATAAGAAAAGGATGGTAAAGAGAAAGGGACTTAAATTCGACCTCCGGCACCACACTCATCAGACGAAACACGGAATAGCTTCCATTTCACGCCTGTCTTCTGTGTGGTCGTGGTATTGTTGGGGGCGAGTCGGCCCTGCAGTGCTAAGTTAAAGCGGGCACTACCACTATTAAGAGTCGTAGAGTAGTAGACTTTTCCCATCTTCTTTGCATAGCTACCTCTGTCCACGCATGTCCGAGCTAACGACTATTGAAACTGCATTCAGTAGAGATTACGGACTTTTTAAACTTCTTTGACATGCTAGTTATACCGTTTTAGTACGTTAGTATGGATTGAAACTGTTTAATATTATCTGTAACTTTAGCCTTTAGCTAATTTAAGTCCCTATGACCTCTATACACCCTTTTCTCAAATGGAGATGGGAAGGGGAAGTGGATTTGACGGTGGAGGAGATGCATACGAGTATGAAGGGCAATATCCTCTTTATGTGCGTCTCCTCCTCTGTCGGATAAGGGTTG
>NW_013527804.1:2387828-2388870 GCF_000836215.1 Papilio polytes
GCAGACGCTCGAAGGGCACGAGGCAGGGGTGCACTTTGTGCAGGTCGTCGCGCTGCTCCCCGAACACCCAGCCCGCCTCGATCTGACAGTACACGCTGCTTTAATAAACTGTCATTTTAAAAGTACATGATATGAAGGGAAACAAACTTGAACAATTAACAGAAGTATGTTCAAAGAAATATTGACATTTTTATAGTATATTAGTTATAGCTCGCGACTTCGTCCACGTGGAATCAATACATAATAAAAATCAGTTATAGTGTGTCTAAATAAGATAGTTTGATAAATGACGCATATGAAGTATCTTATTCAATTTGTATGAAGGCAAATGCCATACTTAATAGACAGGTAACGTAGTGACGAAACAAACACGCCGCGAACAATTTTGAACTATCGATATTCGGTTTAAATAATTATTGAACTCAACTAAAATTATTATTTGCTTATAGTATTGATTACAGTGCAGAGAATTTAGCGATGACAGAAATAATAGCGAAATCCAATTCGATTACGTACGGCTGTAGTAATAAACATTTATTTACTCTCATTATTTGTTATGGTCATTATTAATTTGAGAAAACAGTATTTTTATTTTATTTCATAAGTTATAACTATAAATCTATCGATTCCAACTTATACAAGAATAAAAATCGAAAATCGATAAGATTCATGACTGATTTTACACAACCCCTCCCTACTAAATTTAAAATGAATTGTCAAACTAATCTAAAATATTTAGACAAACTATAAAGATAATGAAACTCACCTTGTTCATCGCCCACATTTCATGTATATTCTCAGCGAGTTTATCACGTATTTGTTCGATGTAGGATGGTAGTGTGATCTGAAAATAAAACATATTTAATTATTAAAGCTTCAAAAGGAAACATTTCAAGTCAGTCCCATAGTTACTTTAACCTCCTTAAATGTACACTTAGCCATTGCTATAGATATTGAATCTTTTGTCCTGTGTGCAGTCCACGGTATTCTCATCATTTCCCGCCAGCACCACATTTCAAAAGCGTCTATGTGTCCACGTCTC
>NW_013527804.1:2389386-2392097 GCF_000836215.1 Papilio polytes
GACAAACTATAAAGATAATGAAACTCACCTTGTTCATCGCCCACATTTCATGTATATTCTCAGCGAGTTTGTCACGTATTTGTTCGATGTAGGATGGAAGTGTGATCTGAAAATAAAACACATTTAATTATTAAAGCTTCAAAATGAAACATTTCAAGTCAGTCTCATAGTTACTTTAACCCCCTTAAATGTACACTTAGCCGTTGTTATTCCATTCTGAGTACAACAAACATGTTGGTTAAAGTGCAAATCCGACTATCTAACTAATATTATAAATGCGAAAGTTTAGATGGATAAATAGATGTTTGTTAGAGTTGGTCGCGGCTTCTTCCACGTAAAATTTAAAAATATCGCCTATGTTACTCAGCTATAACGTAGCTTTCTAATGGTGAAAGATTTTTTTTATATCGGCCCAGTAGTTTTTGAGTTCTTCCGATACATTCAAAAATACAAAGAATACCTTCACCTGCATAGTATCAACAGGAGTTGGCACAAACGCGGTATCATCTTGTACTAGCGGAGGTCCGGCCAAAGCGCGCTTCGCCAAGTTGCCGAAGTAGAAGCACGGCTCCAGGTTGAGTATTTGTTGTGGCAACAGAGACTCCACTAAGGGAGAGTATCCCTCAGGCGCGGCGTAGCGCAGGCGACCGTGCTCGCCGCCCAGCAGGAAACGACAACTGGAAGTTAAAAATGACAATTTTTAACTTTGTAAAAATAATAATGGCCAATCTTAATTACTAATAGTAAAGAGGAAAGATTTGTATTTTTGTATGTATTGCAACTTAAAAACTACTTGGCCGATTTCAAAAATTCTTTCACCATTAAAAATATATGTTAACACTGAGTAACGTTGGCTATACTTTTTTTAATTTTACGCGGGCGAAGTCGTGGGTAACAGCTAGTATATAACATAGTAGCTGTTTCTCACGACTACGTCCACGTATAATTAAAATTATAGCCCATGTTACTCACAGATAAATTATCTTTCTAACGGTGCAGGAATTTTTAAAATCGACCCAGTAGTTTTTGAGTTTTTTTTTATAACATAAGGTGGCAAACGAGCAAGCGGCCACCTGAATCCGCCAAAATGGCGAAGCGACCGCTGTCTTCTGTGTGGTCGTGGTATTACTGGGGGCGTGCCGGCCCTGCACTGCTAAGATGTTAAAACGGGCACTACCACTGTGAATTATTTTTATTATTATATTTTTGTATGTATTGAAATACATACAAAAATATAAATATTTCCTCTTTATAATATTAGTATAGAAGATTGTAAAAAAATCAGTTTTGAACTCTGTAAATAATTGCTAACGGGAAACTTTACAAACTTATAGCCTTTTTCTCTTTCCATACTAATAAGTAAAGGGGAAATAAATTTTGCGAAGTTTGTAGGTAAGAGAAGCTTTTTCCATACCCTACTCTATTCATAAAAGGATCATCTATGGTCTTGTAAAGTAATCCAAAAGTCTCATTCGTGTATCATCTAGTATAAAAAATATATTTACACAAAGGTTTTTGTCTTAAGTATTACAAACGTATATATTTTTTTATTTACCTAAGTTTACTTGAACAGCTGATGACAGGGAAGAACATGCCCTCCAAGTTGAAGTTAGTGAACGATCCCGTGACCCTTATGCCGTTAAACATAAAGTTTATTATCGGCACTGTCAAGTCTAAAGCGCAGCCGATTACGTCACCTGAAAAAATCAATTTAGTCGAAATGAGAAATTACATTGATGTACATATTTCGCTGTTTGACTATCACATGTTTTTAATAAATCTGTAATTGTAGCCTTATCAGGATAAAAAAGTCTAGTTTAATTTCATCATCACAGCTCACTATATGTCCCCACCGAGGGGCTCGGAGCCTATCCTTAGTTTGGGTGACTAGGACATAGTCAACCACGCTGGCCCAGTGCGGGTTGGTTGACTTCACACATCTTTGAATTTCTTCGCCGATATGTGCAGGCATCACGATGTTTTCCTTCACCGTAAGAACGTCGGGTAAATTATGTACATATGAAATTTAGAAAAATCGAAAATCACATTGGTACGGCGGGATTCGAACCCAAGACCTGTAGATTACAAGTCAAGTGCTTAAACCACTGAGCCACTCACGCTCTATAGTTAGTTTAATTTAACTTTTATAAAATGAAACATTATTTACAAAAGTATTTACTTTAGTGGTACAAAAAATGTCTAATCTGATTCTAGATAATCCCTTTGGTTTTGACAGAAAGTGTATATTTCTTTTTATTATGCGTCTCCTGTACCGTACATTAAAGATAGGCAACGCATCTGCAATTACGGATATATATTGGTAGCGATTGCTTCGTTATTTTAGCGCATACAGATGGCCGCTTACTTGTTTACCACCTTAACTATTTTTCACCCGCAACTCCGTATTAAAAATAATCAAAAGTGAGTATCCTATGTATTCTTCCAGTTTATGCACTACATCTATGGCACATTTTGTAGAGATCTTTCCATCAGTTTAGGCTATAAACTCTGACAAACATACATCTAAACTCGCATTTATAATACTCGTATTAATATGAAGTGTAGTAATCGAATCCCTTACCTTTCCTAATGAATGGTTCGTCAGCGTGTGTTCTGTTGACAGGCGTGTTCCTGCCGCCGGCCCAGAGATGTGCGCCGTCGAAACCGAACGAGTAGAGGTCGTCGCCTACGCCGTTGCCGCCCCAGCGCTC
>NW_013527804.1:2392247-2402591 GCF_000836215.1 Papilio polytes
AAATTTCATCGAAATCCGTTCACCCGTTTAGGCTACAAACTCTAACAAACATCCATCCATCTAAACTTTCACATTTATAATATTAGTATGAAGTATGATTACTCAAAGATATAATTATTTTTCAGTAATATATAAACATCTGCTCAAACAGAAAAAAACTAAAGATATAGTATACCCAGATGTATTGGCCCATCCAATGCGAAGATGCGGCATCATGTGCGTGGTCTTCTCAATGTGGTCCATGGTCACCTCGAAGTACCACTTCTGGTACACCGCAGACCCCTCCACGCGACCCACGAAGATATTTGGACGAACACTGAAATGTACAATAAATACAAACTGAGAAAGTAAATTAAGAGCGTCTTAACTTCGTTATTCTTTGTCTAAAATACTTCATACTAATCATAATATTTCTAATATTATAACTAGCTTTCACCCCCACTCCGCCTGCGAGGATTAAAAATAAAAATAAGTAGCCTATGTGTACTTCCAGAATATCCTCTACATCTATGACAAATTTTATCGAGATCCGTTCAGCAGTTTAGGCTACAAACTCTAACAAGTATCTATCCAAACTTTTGCATTTCGAACATTAGTAAGATTTGAAAGTTTAGATGGATGTGTGTTAGAAGATATCTCCGAAAAGGCTAAACACATCTTGATAAAATTTGACAGAATATAGACAACATGCTTTTGTTTTTTTTTTTAATTCCACGGAGTCGCGAGCAATATCTAGTAGTATTATACTTGCGAAAGTTTGAATGGATGTTTGTTACCGTGGTGGCTATTTTCTTTAAAACGGATAACGGATCTTGATATTTGGCATAGATGTTGAACAAAGTCTGGAAGAACACATAGGCTATTTATGAACCTTTTTTTTACAGTTAGTGAATTATCAATTAAATGTTTTCCATGTCCTGTTGTTACCTGGAGACGTGGTCGACGAGCTGTGTTTGCAGCAGAAGGTTCTTGCCTGGCAGCAGGTAATCACAGATGTTGTTCTGTGAGGAGCGCACCGCCACGCCATTACCAACGCAGAGTGAGCAGAGCACATCTAACACCTTCGGGTCGCGACCGTGCTTCTCCAATAATGAGATTATCACCTTTATATGCTCGTCCTGAAAAACACAGTAGGTTATAATTACGAGACTATAAAACATCCTTCACGTTACTTCTGTTCAGAGCCTGTCCCACCAAATTGTAAATTGTCTAAACAATCCAACGTGTAAAATATGTAATGGAAATATCGGATTTTGTTCCCTTATATGAGAGTGGCGTCTTTTTTAAGCTATCTGAGTCTCTATCAGCCAGTGGTGGGACAGGCCCTTAATATAGCAGTTTAGAATAAATAAGAATCAGTTTTAACTGGTAAATTCAAACACAACCAAATATTTTCTCAGTTATAAAATCTTTATATTCTCTATATTTCAAAAATAGCTTAAAATGTACAATTAAAAAAATAATATATACGTGTGTAACTATTTGTACCCTATCCATTACTTACCCGCATCATATTGAGCGCTTCAGGGGAGTCGATAAGCACGCAATGCAACACGTCCAGCATGCCGGTGCCCTCGCCCGACGCCTGCGAGCCGAGGCGGGAGAATAGCCAGTTGAGACGATTGGAGTTGGCGAACTGCGCGCAGTTCGTGTGGTTGCCTTTGATTATTGCAGCTGAGAAAAGATATTTCAAAATTGAAAATATGAAATTACTAGCTCAAGCCTGCGACTTCGATTGCGCGGAATCTAAAATAAATATCAGTAGCTTATGTGGTCTTCTAAACTTTTTCCTAGATATTTTCCAAATTTAAGTAAGATGCGTTAAGCAGTTTGTCACATACTAGTAAATGTCCATCCATCCAAACTTTAATAATCCAGCTAATATTATAAATGCAAAAGTATAGATGGATGGATGTTTGTTAGAGTTTGTAGCCTAAACTGCTGAACGGATCTCGATGAAATTTAGCATAGATGTAGAGAATAGTCTGAAAGAACACATAGGCTACTTTTTTTTTAATAAGGGTTCCTTTACCTAACAATTGATATAAATATCCAGATATCATATCCCAGCTTTGTCCAGATTCGTCGCCAGCGAGGAACCCTGCCAAGAACCCTTGAGATGTGATCACATTGATCTTGTCAATAGCTTCCAGAATTAGATTCAATATGCCTTCTTCTTGGAACAAATCTTGACGGTTACGTAGAGCACGGAGCTTGTTCTGTTTCTCTTCGTGTTCTGTAAAAAGGAATTTATCGAGTAAGAGTAATTTCTCAGTGAAAATGAAATATTTGTTTATTAACTTTCTTCTAAAGTCACAATGTATATATTTTCTTACATTTTGAAGCGCCAATAGCCTAATGGTTTGGGGTACGGACTACCGATCTTGTCAAGTGTTCGAATCCCGCCATTCGATTATTGTCATGAACCATATTCTAGCACAAGCCTAGACTTTGTTGGAATGATTAAAGGAAATTTTAGTAAATTAAAAAAGTCAACATTATATTAAAAAAAGTTCTTTAAGGTTGAGTCGATCGGCTTCTGTATGCGCGTTTGTGCGTCTAATTTTATATATAAAATAGCTTATCTTTACGTCTAATTATTATGCTAGCTATTATATTATGGATACTAATGTCAGCATAATTACAACCTAAAGTCTATAAAAGCCAAACTATATTAATTATTACATGTTAGCTGTGACGAAGCGATGCAACCGTGATTTTGTTGAACAAGTTTAAGCGTCAGTCCTACCAAATTGTAAATCTAATGAGCCGGAGGTCCAACTTTAGTCCCTTTCCGACACTTTTTCTCTAGAATAGGTTGGGAAGGGAACGTGGATTTGACGGCGGAGGAGACGTATAGGAAGGGGAAACATCTTCTTTATGTGCGTCTCCTCCCCCGTCGATTAAGGGTAGGAAACGCATCCGCTATTGAGAATGTCTACGGGCAGCAGTCGCTTCTCCATTTTGGCGGATTCAGGTGGCCGCTTGCTCGTTTGCTACCTTATAATATAAAAAATAAATGTGATGGAAATATCGGATTATGTTCCCTTATCTGATTGTGGCGTCATTTTTAAGTTATCTGAGCCTCTATCAGTCAGTCATATCATTAACTATTGTACTAATATTGAATTAAATTATCTAAAACTTTTATCATAACCACTCAGAACATGACCGTGTAATTGTAAACTATTATTTAGAGGTTATGTAACTAACTAAACATTATAGAGAGCTTTCTGGATTAGCCAAGATGAAACTAGTCGGTGCCCGACATTCATATGTGAGTTAAGCTGTTCTTAATTATTTTTTGATAATGTCTAGCTCAAACAATTCAATGTAAACCATGCATTAGATCTAGGTGGACATTATTTTAATGATTTCACCATACTAAGCATGAAACTCTATGTATAGGTTTGATTTTTCTAAAATACCGTGTTTGGAATCCATTCTGAGAGCTTTAAAATTAAATTCTCTTTTAAAAGAATGGATATATAGTTTTTAGATTTATAAGAATTGAAGACAATTTAATATGACTTCTTACCCATATCTTCGTCAGGTTGTGCGAAGTAATTAATAAGATCTTCTAAGCACATAACCATTTCTCCGAGGTTTACTGACGCGAAGAACATCGAATGGCGACGATTCTCTTGTAAAGTTTCAAGTCCGCTGTAAAATAGTTTTTTCTATTAAACACTAGTTTTCGCCCGCGACTTCGTCCGCGTGGTATTAAAAAAACAAAAGTGAGTAGCCTATGTGTTCTTAAAGACTATGCTCTACGTCTATGCCAAATTTTATTGAGTTCCGTTCAGCCGTTTAGGCTACAAATACTAACAAACATCCATCCATCCATCTAAACTTTCGCATTTATAATATTAGTTAGATTACTTTATCTATTTAGCTTTATTTAATTCTACAGATAAATGTTTCACATATTATAAAGCATAGCTGTTACTTGCGACTTTGTCTGTGTTTATTTAAAAAATATAATAAATAATGTAGCCTATGTTATTTATAGATAAATTAACTTTCTAACAGTGAGAGAAGTTTTGAAATCTGCCCAGTAGTTTTTGAGTTATTTCAATACATACATATACAATTATTTCCTCTTTACATTACTACTAAAGATTAGATGTCGCTCTCAACTTCGTCAGTACTAAGTTTACAATCTATAGTTGGTACTTAAATATTATTTACTAGCTGTTCTCGTGCGGCATCATCCGCATATAATTATGAAAATTTTATTTTATTGTTTACATTTGTCAAATTATCAATAGCAAATGTCAAAATGACATGACATGATAAATCTTAGCAATCTAGCTTCCTTGATGTTGGCAGCAACTTATGGTCTCTTTTCCACATTAGGGCTTTTATACAAAATATTTAGCCCCTATGATTAATGGCGTGAAAATATATAGCCTAAAGCGTGACGTAAGTGTAGGGCTTTTTTAAAAAAATGAATTATTCAAAAATATGCTGTAATTGCTGACATCTTAGGCAACAAAGAAGTGTGTGTTTACACTTTATTATAATAGTATAGTTAAGAGATTTCACTCACTTAATGAACTTCGTAAATAAAGAAGAGCATTTTCTAATAACCCGAGCTGTTCTGGATTCTTCTTCTTGTGATCTGGAGAAATCCAGTCCGTCGTCCATTTTACCTTCCTCATGAAGAATCGCTTGTTTCTCTTCCACTTTGCCTACGCCTTTCTTTTTCGTTTCATACGACTAGAAAAAAAAGCAAATTATTAGTAGCCCCAGTGGTTGAGAAAATAAAGAGTAAAAGGTTAGCATGGTATGGGCATGTTATGAGAAGGGATGAATCGCATGTAACAAGAAGGATGTTAGTTATGAATGTGGAGGGGTACATCGGTAGAGGTAGACCTAGAAAGAGATGGATGGATTGCGTGAAAGGTGACATGATCAAGAAGGGAGTGACTGAGATGACGGATGATAAAGTTATTTGGAGGATGAAAACCCGGTGCGCCGAATCTACGGGAGTAGGATAAGCCAGAGGAGATGATGATAGAACATTTAAATACATTTAACAAAAAATAAATGTAAGAATTTGTTCATGCTATTACGAGGAGATATAATAACACCTTTGATTAAACTATCGCACAACTGTTTAGTCTCTTAAATTCCTTTAACTTACGTATATGGAGGTGTACACACTCGATTTTTAGTTGTGCAACTAAACAATTAAAGTCTGCGAAACAATCGACAACAGTTTTTACAGTGGTAGAGCCCGCTTTAACGTCTTCGCACTGCAGGGCCGGCTCGCCCCCACCAATACCACGGCCACACAGAAAACAGGCGTGAAGTGGAAGCAATTCCGCGAACAGTCTGATGAGTGTGGAGCCGGAGGCCTAATTTTAATTCCTTTTCCTTTCCACCCTTTTGTTAAGAGCATGGGATGGGAAGGAAAAGTGGATTTGACTGTGGAGGAGACGCATAGGAAGAGGAGGAAGAAATATCCTCTTTATGTCTCCTGGTCTGGTCTCCTGCGTCAATGAATGGTAGGCAACGTGCTAGCGTAACGTATGATCTGCTATTGCGAATGTTTATGGGCAGCGGTCGCTTTCCATTTCGGTGGATTCAGGTGGCCGCTTGCTCGTTTGCCACCTTTTATTATATAAAAAAAGACTTTAGTCAAAGGTGTCTTAGAGCCTAAAGATATCTCACTGTTCCCACGAATTTTATTTGGATTTAAAATATTCAGAATTGTTTTTGAATCTGTACCTTATAAGAGAGCCAGAGTCCAGTCTCCGAGTGTTGTACAATGACGGTAGAGTCGCCGTACTTGATGATGGGAGCTCCGATCACTTCCAAGTCTTTGTCTTCCAGCACCACTTTCTGGTCGTCCTTCTCTTGACGTAGACAGAAGGCACACGACGCTGTCGTAGCCTCCTCTCTGGAATATTCAAGGAAATATGTATGAATTTAAAATTGCATTGAATAGGAGTGTTAAATGTGAGGTGAGATTAGATTAGGTAAGATTTGGTTGTGAAAATTAGAGGTTATATTTTAAATAATATTTTATCGCTGTTTACAATCTTTTACTATTTATTGTGTCAATCTAATTGTGTGTGAATTAAAATTCTACAATATGGAGTAGCTGTTGCTCGCGATTTCTTCCGCGAGAAGTTTGAAGGCCTGTCTCCCCCACTGTCTGATAGAGGCTCAGATAGCTCAAAAATGTGGCCACTGTCAGATAATATTACTTAGTGGTAACATAGCTTTTTCACGGTAAATAAATTATTGAAATCGGTACAGAACATTTTGAGTTATTTCAATAATAACACATAAAAAATACAAATCTTTTTTCTTTATAATGTAAGTATAGATAAGCGGCATTCCTCTATAGATGTAAAATAAGTTCAAAAAATGAATAAAATTGTCATAGATTAAATATTTTTTCCAGAAGCGACATCTAGCTAAAATAACCTTACATTAAATCTGTGAGTATCTCACCTGCTGACTAAATATAATTCATTCTGATCGTTGACGCCGAGATATCTGCCGGTAGTGATGTGTCTGATACGCATGGGGTGGTACCAGTTGATGAAGCCGCCAGCCCACTTCGTGCGCGCCAGCTCCAGCCGCCACAGCGACCGCGCCTGGGACATCACTGAACCTCCCTCGTATACCACGATACTGGAATTAAGAGAAAAGAATGTATTTAATTTGACTATAGCACAATTATTCAGTCGTGCTTTGCTTCCTATGAGTTTATATGGACATACGCACACTACTTGATTGTTAGTTGTGCAACTAAGCGGTTGAATGCTACGAAACAATCGACAATCGCACAACAGTTGTGCGATAGTTTAGTCAAATACCTACGCCCGCTCTACAGGCCTTATTTAGTAACTAAATAAAGAAAACAACAATATATTCTTCTATACATTTTTTTTAGGGGTTTAAGTAGGTTTCTTGTAATGTACAGGTCCTGGGTTCAAATCTCATCATCATCATCAACAACAGCCTTTATCTGCCCACTGTTGGGCATAGGCCTTTCCCAATACCTTCCACAGATTGCGGATTGATTGCGTTCGAATCTCGCCATGTACCAATATGATTTTCGATTTTAGAGTTTCATATGTACATAATTTACCCGACATTTTTACGGTGAAGGAAAACATCGTGATACCTGGACATATCAGCTAAGAAATGAAACGATATGTGTTTAGTCAACTCGCAGTGCAGCGTGGTTGACTATGGCCTAGTCACCCCTAACTTAGAGTAGTCTGTGAGCGCCTTAGGAGACGTAAAGCAGGTGATAATGAGATTGCCTTAGTCAACAAAGGGAAATATGAAGTTACTAATAGAAAGAGATAGATAACTTACTTCTGTCCTCCTTCTTTAGTCCATGTACTAGGTATGGTGAGACATTCGTCTCCTCCGTGGAAGAATCTCAGCACGTCTCCTCCGAACACATATCCGACGTACTTCATGCGGGAGATGCCGGTGCCGTACGGCTGCACCGACCAGTGCGTGACGTGGAATGACGCGTTGACGATTGATACTTCATTTTCTTTCGTCGTGTGCTAGAAACAAAACACAATTGAATTTTGTGGGCGTCATCTTCTTCTTCATGTCTTGATTTTTTTGAAATATGCATTATAATAGAACTTCTTGAGGTAACTCACCAGATATCTTTCAGTAGCGACGGAGACCAAAATCAAGTCGTCACCGACGCGGACTTTTTCACCTTCAGATCTGAAATTATATTTATAGACATGAATGAATGTGGATGGCTATAAAGGAAGAGGAAGACTGAAGAAAGTATGGATGGATTGTGTAAAAGAGGATATGCTTAAGAAAGGAGTGGATTCAGAATGATGGCTGATAGAGATATGTGGAAGAGCAGCACATACTGTGCCGACCCTCCGCAAGGAAAAAGGGTAAGATGATGATGACTATACCAGATTGAAATAATACTTAAACACATTTTTTTTATCTGCTCATTTTTTCACGCGGAAGGAGTTGCGGGCAAAAGCTAGTTAATAATATAAGTAAGATGAAAACTGAGAAAGAAAGAATATATGATAGAATGCGTAAAATGTGACATATTTGAGAAGGTGGTAACTGAAGACTACCTGTCCTTATCTCTCATATGAAGTGGGACAAGGACAGACAGATGTAAACCATACCTCTGTTTGCTAGCAGGATGTAAAGTCCACCAACAAGCCTCGCCTTGCGAATGCTCCTGCAGACCCACGTCGAACGCCAGCTTATCTTGAGATGATGACGTCGACAGGCAGGCCAGATACTGTTGAAATTGTAAAATTTAGTTCTTTACTAGTTAAAACTAAAGTAAAGATTATAACACTCTTATGCAAATCATTCTCAGCGTCCCTTATAAGTGTAGAATCTGCCTTGTCCTCCACATAACTCTATCATACGTCATCTCAGTCGTCACTCCCTTCTTGATCATGTCACCTTTCACGCAATCCATCCATCTCTTTCTAGGTCTACCGCTACTGGTGTACCCCTCTCCACTCACAACTAACGCTTTCCTTGTAACAAATATCTTGTAAATCTTTCCTCTTTATAATATTAGTATAGACTAACTGTTCCCGTGCGGCTTCATCCGCATGAAATTATGAAAAAAAATATTTTATTGTTTACATTTGTCAAATTGTCAATTGCCAAAGTCAAATTACATAATATGACAAACTTTGGCAATCTTGCTATCTTGATGTTGGCAGCAACTTATGGTCTCATTCCCACATTAGGGTTTTTATCCAAAATATTTACACCTAAGATTAACGGCATGAAAATATATAGCTTAAAGCGTGACGTAAATGTAGGGCTTTTTATTAAAAAAAAGAGTTATTCAAAAATATGCTGTAATTGCTGACATCTTAGGCAACAAAGAAGTGTGTGTTTACGCTTTATTATAATAGTATAGACAGATATATACTAACCATGTCACTGTTGAGATGTCGTAGCAAGATGGCGTTGCCGTAAAGCAGAGTTCTGTGACCTGAACCCGTACCTTTTCCCTGGAATAAATAAAGAATTTATTTTAATCATTTAATTAATACAATTTCTTATTATTCAATTTATTTATTGTATTTAAATAAAAATATAAAATTTGTAAAATGTGCGATTAAAATCGTAAATCGTGATATTTTCTACTATTTAATTACAAAATTAAAAACATGAATAAATTAAGTTTAAAGTTCTGGCTAAAGAGACGGACTGTTCAATTAATATTGTCAGTTAGAACTGGGCGTATATCTAGCGAGCATTGATTTTCGTTTTTATAATTTCGTTACTTGCCTTGTGACCTAAATAGTAAACCATATTAACAATTTCTTTCTTTTTTTAAAAATGATTGAAAACAAGATTTTAGCTTCTTAACAATCCAATAATAGGTTTATTTTATGAATAAATTGGAATAAACAGTTTTGTGCTCAAAAAATTAAAATCGGATTTCCTGATTTCACTATTTTTTACAAAATGTGAAAAACGCTTATAAATAATTCGGATAAAACGATAAAAAAATGATGTGAAAACATGCATATTATCAAAGTTATTTATTTTTATAGTTATTTATGTAATATGTTCCTTTAAAAGCTTTTATTTATGACAATTAGTTTAATTTTAGTGATATTTAAAAGATAAACGATAAAAAACCGAGTTAATAAAATGTATTTAGATCGAAAAAAATGTTGTTTAGTTTTAAAAATCGAATTTAAAAATGTCAAAAGGTCAACGACATTTCATGCACTTTTTACCAAATAACCGCCATCATACTCACAACTAAATTCTCTTTGCCCTGGAAAATTTAACATACGAAAAATACGTAAAAGGGATATTATTCACAATAGAAAATGTTAAACACAAGAGATATTAAAAAAATACGGAAGATTTGCTAATAAAAATCTTTGTTGAAGAAACTAACATTTATAGTTACATGTAACATTGTATAAAAAAGTACAATCGCGGAAATGCGCGGTGTTCCACTTCAGGATAAATTGCCTCGTCCATTACAAAGACAAACTCAGCCTCTTTTTACAAATAAATAATAAAGATAGCAGTGCAAACGAAGGTATAATCATAAAAAGAAATTAGCCTATTACTAAGCGACTATTTTTCGTACAGACATATTTATTACAGACATATATAACGACTGTAGTTTTTTAGATGGAACACTGCAAGTTTCCCCGATTGTACATATATTGCCCTTTCAATCAAAGAGGAATAATAATGTTACATTCGTGCTAATATTACATGTCACTTTAAAATTATTAAGTTACAGTCAAGTTAAAACTTAGAAAATTACAAGGATAGGTATCGTTATTTTACAAGTACAACATAAATAACATAATTATGTAT
>NW_013527804.1:2402598-2424675 GCF_000836215.1 Papilio polytes
TACTTACAGTTTCTGAACCGGCGGCGGTCACCAATTCTTGTAACGCTCGAACTGACAACGCCTGTAATCAAACATCAAACATGAATATACTTCTGTTAAGTTCTCTTTTTCTATCTACCTACAAAAGGCAACTGAATATGTTACAAATGATGACGAGATGGCGCCACTTGTATATGCACACGAATATATAATGCGATTGAATCACACCGAGTATCGATTTTAGTGCCAGTGGCGCTCTACGCGAGTTTTCTACAGCGCCACCTTGAGACTGATATAGACACTATACAGAACACAATATTTTATCTTACTAATATTAAAAATGCAAAAGTTTAGACGTATTGATGTTTGTTAGAGTTTGCTGAACCATTCTCAAAAGGCATATACTCGTATGAAGAGGATAGTTTGGAAGAACACATAGGCTATTTACTTTTGTTTTTTTATACCGCGTGGACGGAGTCGCGGTCGAAAAATAAATCAATTTAAAATTGTTCTTATTTACTGTCTTCATACTATTTTATATCTTAGGTCTGCCTGTAAGTCTGTTTGTAAATTATAGTAATTTGTTGTTTTATAATAATGAGCTAAGAAGACGCCGATGGATGCGAAACACTAGAGGAACCAAATACTGCTAGCTGATTTTCAGAGAGGAGTATACTCTTCTCTTGTCTCTTACGATAATAGAATCTTTAGTTACCAGAATTCTTACCTGTTCAATAACGAAGACACATTGAGACAGATCTGGTGGTATATTCTTGTCGGCGATGTTCTCGAGGAAGCAATGCCGGTTGCCAAAGCCCTCCGCAGCGAGACACACGCGCTCGCCGGTTGCCGTGCATGACAGGCATACCATGTCTTCCTGGAAAGCGATAGAGGGAATTATTAATCAAATGAATGTAATGAAGCTGTTGTTAGAGCATGGCACTACATGATGCTGTCAATTATTTCCTTCTGTGTGTTATAGTGATGTGTTGGAGATTTTGAATAGTTTCGAATTTGAATCTAAATGCAAAGTGATACAGGCTTTATTCTGGAGCGTGTGTTAATGTATGTATTTTCAGATGAAAATGTTTCGTAAAGTAATTGAAGAGCAAAGAGAAATAACTTATAATTTTATGCGGGAACATAATGAACGATTTGTTTGAATAGAACTATGAAAAGATAGGACAAAAAGACTGTTGTAGTAATTGGCCTACTTCTATGAAAGTTACGCCCCAAAGCAGGAAATTGCCTGTGTTATCGCAAATAATAGCATCTATTGAAATACTATCTTTATTACAACGGTATAAAATCGAATATCGTATATCCAAATGCTGTACACGAAATTCCTAGTTGTTGTCAATACATTTGCTACTTTCACGTAATGTTCCTGTCTATTTTAATAACGAAATAAATATCGCCCGCAAAATCGTTTGCGCGGAATTGAAAAAAATAATTATTTTATAATCTATTCTAATATATTATAAAAAGGAAAGATTTGTATTTTTGGTTTTTGTATGTATTGAAATAACTCAAAAACTACTGAGCCGATGTCAAAAATTCTTTCACCATTAGAAAGCTACGTTATCGCTAAGTAACATAGACTATATTTTTTAATTTTACGTTAACGAAGTCAAGCATCAGCTAGTATAATACTCGTATAGAGGAAATATTTGTATTTTAAGAGTGTTGGAATAACTCAAAAACTCCTGGACCGATTTCAAAAATTCTTACACCATTAAAAAGCTGTTATCGCTCAATAACATAGTCTATTTTTACAATTTTTAAATTCACGTAGACGAAGTCGCAGGCAATGGTTAACGTACTTCTTACTAATATTATAAATGCGAAAGTTTAGATAGATGGATGTTTGAGAGTTTGTAGCCTAAACGGCTGAATGGATTTTGATGAAATTTGGAATAGATGTAGAGTACAGTCTGGAAGATCACATAGGCTACTTAGTTTTTTAATTCCACGCGATCGGAGTCGCGAGCGTAAGCTGGTAGTTCATAAAGGTGAGTCGTGCTGTTCGTGTGGCATCACCCTTATCTCTACAAGTGCCAAATCCCAGGTCTGAGTCAGCTGTAGCAAACTAAAATAGACATACGCTGTTCAAACTTTGGTATCTAAATTACTTCTGTATCGGTATTTCGTTGCGATTTAATTAAGATTTGACGATGAATTCGACTGAGAATTTAACTCGTGTCAGATTAAATGTAAATTAGGAGTTTGGCGTCGCCTGTCTAGACATCGATTGGTTATTTACTTATTGGCAACGTTTTTCGTTGTTTTTAGTCTTTATCTGAAATATGGAGATTCCTCAGAAGAATTTTGCGTAAAATCTATACTAATATTTTAAAGAGGAAAGATTTTTATTTTTGTACGTATTGAAATAACTCAAAAATTACTTAACCGATTTCAAAAAGCTATATTATCACTGAGTAACTGCCTTTATTTCTTTTTCACGTGGACAAAGTCGCAAGCAACAGCTAGTATATCAAGATTTTTAATCAAATAATTAACAATTTTAAAACTGACTTGAATTCATTTGAATTGGCAGCTGTCGACTAATTAAAAAAAAAACAGTTTCTAGAAACAATTGCGGTTTATAGCACTGTGAAATCTCTGTTAAACTTCTCTTAATGACCAGTGCGAAGCCTCAAAGCTTAGCAATAATGGGGTTCACCGTAATTATTATGTCTTGTTGCTTGTAACTTTCTCGACAATTTCCAATATTATAGCACGAACATTTCGATTGCCAGAGAACTTTATTTCCAAGGTTCATAATTTGTACCAATGCAAATAACCTTCTCAAACCCAAAACAATTTAAAGGCAATTTTTTAACAACCTGCGTTTACCAAAGTCTATTAAAATTTAAGGATATCGTATCGTTAAGACCAAGTTAACAGCATAGCGTTAAAAATGTAAACAAAACCTTCATTACTTCGCAAGGAAATAGCTGAGAATTTCTCTTTATTTAGTCTACAGGTCAAGGTCACGAGGGTTGTGAACAACAGATGCCGAGATAAAGCTACGTACATAAATAATGTAAGGGTTATTTATTACTGAGTGCAAGACGTTAATCTTGTAATGCGAATCGTTAATTCACACGTCTGCAAGGCGATTCTTTCCTCTAACTCATCAACTTGCCCTTATCCCTTACGGAGGGTCGGCACAGTATGTGCTGCTCTTCCATACATCTCTCAGCCGTCATATCTGAATCCACTCCTTTCTTAAGCATATCCTCTTTCACACAATCCATCCATATTTTTTCGGTCTTCCTCTACCTTTGTAGCCATCCACATTCATCCACTTTCTGGTTTATATCCCTATCATCTCGTCTCGATTCTTTCCTCTAACTGTAGGTTAGTTATTTAGTTGAGTACTCAGTTATTTAGTTGTTAAATTCCTGTCCAAAAGTGACAAGTAAGTTGTAACTTACCGTACGTAAGAATGAAACATCATCTTGCTCGCTCGCACCTCCTTCTGCTTCCGCCATCTTGGAATTCTAATTTATTTAAACTTCAAACTTGTTTACTTGTTTCATTCCTTTTTAAATGCATATCTGGAACAATTGAAAAATAATTAAAGTCTCTTGTAAGGAAATAATAAGGGGGAAAGTCGAATAGAGGCCACGGAAGGGGATCAGGAGTGTGGGGATCTCTAAGGTCGACATCTTGTGCGACAAGGATTCGTTGGATGCGAAAGAGGGAGGATTATATTTTAAGGAAGGCATTGGGAAAGGCCAATTTTCAATATAGGGCTGTTGGTTATGATGATAAGGCCTAAGAAATGTATATGTCATATGTATATACAGTCCTCGATAACTCAAACCTCGGTAACTTAAAAACCTCTATAACTAAAAATAATATGTTCCCTTTGCATCAGAGCCCAAAACCTCTACATCATAGACACTTGATAACTTAAAAGCTCTATAACTTAAAATATTTTGTGTTCCCTTGGACTTTAACTTATCGAGGTTCTAATGCATATGTCATTCTTAAATGCTAAATTTGGCAATTTTAGGGGTAGTTTACAGATTTCGATTTAGCATAGTCTTGGCATGTCTTGCTCATACACTTTACTACATTTACAAGTAACTAAGTTATTCAATAAGATAAATAAAGTATAGTCAGCTATTGTCATAAGTATATTATTCAAATGCCTTTAAACTATGTTTAAGTTTCTTTAATTATAAACGCACAGACAACGAAATATACAAACAAATCCCCTTAAATTGCCTAGTTAAGTTTAACAAGCTTATAGCAAACACACCCTAAATGCACGTTCTTCCAAAAGTACTCGTATAACTAAATCTGGATGTGGTAAGTACTTGAGGTTAGTTGAATTAAAAAGATTTCTATAATTTTATACTTAATAATTGAATCTAATATATCTGAAATAGTTGAATCGTTGCAAGTGAAAAAAAAACTAATAATAAATAAATTTCTTCTTTTAAATAGACTAGTAAATAAACTAAAGAGTAAAACATCCGCTTTCCAACGATATACAAAATAAATACAGTGCAATCATCATCATCAACAACCTTTATCTTTTTCTTTTTTTTTTTTTATAAAAAAAAAGGGGGCAAACGAGCGGCGTGAACACCAAGGTGGTCAACGACGCCCATGGACATTCGTAACACCAGAGGAACTACAGATGCGTTGCCGGCCTTTGAGGAAATGATAGGCTCGCTTCTTGAAGGACCCTAAGTCGTATTGGTTTGGAAATACCGCCGAGGACAGACCGTTCCACAACGCGGCTGTGCGGGGCAGGAAGTTCCGCGAAAACCGCACGGTTGTGGAATGCCAGCCATCGAGATGGTGAGGATGGTACCTGGCGGTCTGTCGTGTCGTCCGATGACGAAACTCGGCGGCAGGAATCGTTCCAAACAACTCCTCGGAACACTCCCCGTGGTAAATGCGGTAAAAAATGCAGAGGGAACTGACGTCCCTCCGCAAGGCCAGAGGATCTAGCCGATCGGTAAGAGCTCGGTCGTTGACGATTCGAGTCGCTCTCCGTTGTATGCGGTCAAATGGAAGAAGCTGGTATTGGGGTGCTCCCGCCCAGAGGTGCGAGCAGTACTCCATGTGGGGCCGAACTTGCGCTTTGTAAAGTAGTAGGCGGTGGCCCGGCTGGAAGTACTGCTTCGCCCTACTGAGCACACCCAGCTTTTTGGAAGCCAGCTTGGCCTTGTCTTCCAGATGACCGCGAAACTGAACGTCACTCGATATGTCAACGCCGAGAATACCGATACTGGCTGAGGCAACCAGGGGAGTGTTCTCAAACCGGAGATTGACGACGAAGGGTTCTTTTTTAGCGGTAATGGCGCATACTTGCATTGCGCATAATCTGCCCAATGGGAAGTTTTTAGATGCAAGAGGCGGAGGACGGCTTTATGTAGAAGTTATTAGGAAAGGTCTATATTCAATAGTGCAATATAACTTTATTATTCGCAAGAAAAACAACCGCATCCAATAACATTTCCTTCTACGATCCATGATTCGTATGAGGGTCACAAAAGCAATGTCACGCCACGTGTTAGGAATACATTCGAGGTTACCAGTAAGCCTGAACACGCCTTAAACCTTAATTTTATTTCTACAATATTAAGTTAAATTAGGTGTAAAGTGTATTAAAACATTTGATAGACCTTTATTTAAGTTAACGACAATTCGGTATTACCTTTTTACTATTTATGACACATACGTTAATAACGACACAGATAATATAACACTACTAGCTGTTCCCGTGCGACTTCATCCGCATAAAATTATGAAAATTTTATTTCATTGTTTTTATGTGTCAAATTATCAATTTCAAATGTCAAAATGACATGACATGATGACAACCTTGCTTCCTTGATGTTGGCAGCAACTTATGGTCTCTTTCCCACATTAGGATTTTTATCCAAAATATTTACCCCCTAACTTGAATGGCGTGAAAATATATAGTCTAAAGCGTGACGTAAATGTAGGGCTTTTTATTAAAAAAATATTCAAAAATATGCTGTGATTGCTGACATCTTAGGCAACAAAGAAGTGTGAGTTTACGCTTTATTATAATAGTATAGATAATATAATTAACCCAGTACATACAGTCTTCGTTAGTCTGGTTATGTTTGGCTAATTTATTTTCGTATAAAACACGATAGATGGCGCTAATCTCAAACAATTCTAAGTTGTAAGGCCAAAGAAAATAAAGACGCCCAACCTCATTATGCGTCTTATTGCAATAAAACTGTTCTACCGCAGATGTCTCATTAAAAGTATCTCTTGTACAATCTGTGTGAAATCCAATTACAAACTATAATATCAGAGAGAAAAAAAATGTGAATTTGTGGGATTAAAAATCTAATTTAATTTGGCAAAGCCGACGTGTAACAAAGCTCTTTTGAATAAAAAAGCTCCGAAAAATTTCGACACGTAAACAACAAAGTGGATACCGCAGTTATGACATACTTTATGAATACGTGGTTTAATATTATTATTTTCATATCTCGTATATTTTATTATTTCTATAAAATAAATTGTGTTTATTACAAACTAGCTGTTGCCACGCTTCATTCGCATGAATTTATGAAAAATAAATCATTATTACATTTGGAAAATTATCAATTACAAATGTCAACATGACATGACATGACAACCTTGCTTCCTTGATGTTGGCAATTTATGGTCTCTTTCCCACATTAGGGTTTTTATCCAAAATATTTACCCCCTAAGTATAATGGCGTGAAAATATATAACCTAAAGCGTAAGTGTAGGGATTTTCATTAAAAAAAGAATTGTTCAAAAAGATGCTGTTATAGCTGAGATCTTAGGCAACAAAGAAGTGTGTGTTTACGCTTTATTATAATAGTATAGATAGTATATATAGTATAGAAGTATAGATAGTATAGAGTATAGATACATAAGTATAGATAGTGTACAATAATCTTAAACAGTGTCATCAACGAATAAGGAAATATTCAGGAAAAAGGGACCGAAAGGAAATGAGGCAAAAAAGAAAACACTTATGTTTTTCGATATATTTAAGTTACAAATAAGTGAAAAGTTTTAACAATTTGTTCCAAAGTAACTTAAAAGGGCTAATACCGATAAGGCTTTTACACATATTGTATTTCTTAAACTTAATTTTAATATCCTTATAGTAATGTTTTTGTACATAAAGTGTTAAATAAACAATAACTAAGAGAATGTTATATCCCTGCATACCCGAAATGAATATAAAATTCATAGTTTCTATAAGCTATCAACATGGTTAAAGCATTTCACTTACACTGCAGGCGTCTACTTGTCTAGGACCAAGTTATAACGTCAGACTTGAGCTCAACTTTATGTGAGATAACTTCAGAGATACAAATGCTAGTATCGTTTTGTTGACAATGTATACAATTCTCGATTAGTTTTGTTCGATTTAAAGAAGGAATTGTACAATAGTTTTATATAATAAAATTTAAAAAATCATAGATAATAAATGAGAAAGTTTTGATGGATGGAATAAATGAAAATTAGCATAGATGTTTTTTATTTTTTTTTATTTAACATATGGTGGCAAACGAGCAAGCGGCCACCTGAATGCGACAAAATGGCGAAGCGACCGCTGCCCATAGACATCCGCAATTGCAGATGCGTTGCCTACCCTATTACGACGGAGGAGGAGACGCACATAAAGAGGATATTTCCCCTTCCTATGCATCTCCTTCACCGTCAAATCCACTTCCGCTTCCCAAACCTCTCCTTATAAGAAAAGGGTGGTAAAGAGAAAGAGACCTTAATTAGGCCTCCGGCACCACACTCATCAGATGAAACACGGAATTGTTTCCATTTCACGTCTGTCTTCTGTGTGGTCGTGGTATTATACCGGACGTACCGGCCTATTCGTTCTAAGATGTTAAAGCGGGCACTACCACTGTCAAAACAATCTGTGTATGTGTGTACAATGTAGAACATAATCTGGAAGAAGGCATCAGCCAATTGTTTGGATTTTTTTTTAATTCCGTGAATACACAGTCGCAGGCTAAAGCTAGTAATAAAATATTTTTAAGTGAGAATATCGTGACATAAAACTTCAAAGTTTCAACTTAAAAGTAAGGCCATTTTAAACTGTAGGTAGATATTTATAATCCAAGGTACTTGAATAAATGAATTTACTTTGACATAGTTTATTGCAACACAAGCTTAATTAACTTGGCCAAGTTACTTGAATTCTTCATTTCTAGCTACGTGCTTTATAAACTAGGTTTCACCCGCGGCTCTCTACTTCGTCAATGCGATTTTTTTTAAATATTTAGTATCCTATGTGTTCTTAAAAACTATGTTCTACATCTATGCTAAATTTCATCAAAATCCGCTAAGCTGTTTAGCAGATACGTCCATCCATCTATCCAAACTTTTACATTTATAATATTAGTATAATAACTTCAAAACTCGTAAATGATTGCGAGCTTCTACTAAAATGCTTGACCTATATTCATCGTGAAAATCATTCTGTGTTACGTAAAATAAATATTTCAAATGGATGCATTTCATTTTATATAGAGAAAGTAAGGAGTAGAAGATTAGTATGGGGGAATGTTATGAGGTGGGATGAATCGCATGTTACAAGGAGAACGTTAGTTATGACTGTATACCGGTAGAGGTAGACCTAAAAAGATATAGATTGCGTAAAAGGTGAAATGATCAAGGGAGTGATGACGGAGATGACGTATGATAGTTATTATTATTATAGATAATGTAGCTTTTTAATGGTGTAAGAATTTTTGGAATTGGCTCAGTAGTTTTTGAGTTATTTCAATATGTACAAAAATACTAATCTTTCCTCTTTAGTATAGATAGATAGATATTAGTATAGATTTGTGTCGAAATATCTTGCACATTTAGATACATACATAAAAACTGTGCTAAGTAATACATGCAACTGTGCAAAGTATTTTTTTTAATGCGGAAAACATGCAAGAGTTGTGAAATAAAATCCGTTTTCCCGCAACTTTAATCAAAGTAAAAGGGAAAAATATTCACAATACTTTTGCTTTGATGTAATTCGATGACACAAATAGATAAAAAAATAAACCTTCCAGATATTTTACGTCATCGATATTAAAGAACTTCCAACTTTTTGGTATTATCTGAGTAGCTTTTGCCCTCGACTTTGTCCGCGCAGAAATGAAACTTTGTTAAATTAGCTGTATTCTCCCAGACTGTGTTCTACATCTATGCCCAATTACATTAAGATCCGTTTATATCTATACTTCTATCTATCTATACTATCATAATAAAGCGCAAACACACACTTCTTTGTTGCCTAAAATGTCAGCAATTGCAGCATATTTTTGAATAATTCCTTTTTTAATAAAAAGGCCTACACTTACGTCACGCTTTAGGCTGTATATTTTCACTCCATTAAACTTAGGGGGTAAATATTTTGGATAAAAGCCCTAATGTGGGAAAGAGTCCATAAGTTGCTGCCAACATCAAGGAAACAAGATTGCCAAGGTTTGTCATGTCATGTCAGTTTGACAGTTTGAATATTGATTTGACGAATGTAAACAATAAAATAAAATTTTCATAATTTACTGCGGATGAAGCCGCACGGGAACAGCCAGTAATAAATATAAACGGATATAACATTTTGAATATATTTATTTACAATTTTCGTTATCAGCAACGCAAATCATGTTCCCGAAATCTGGATTTCTTTTCTTTTAATAGCACAAACAGACACTCCAATTTTATTATATGTATAGATTTATAATCAATCAATATCAATTGTCACGCGACACATTCATCAATCATCGGCAATACCTTTACTTAATGTGACGTCAGAACTTGTTATAATAGTTAGGGGTGACAAACATTTTCGTATGTGATTTATAAAAAATATTTTACAGCCGTGCTAAAGAATTGGATTATCGGGTAAACTATCACATATTGATTACTTTGCATTTGTTTTTAATAATACTTAGAGGAGCGTCGGTGGCTCAGAGTCTCATGCACTTACTTGTAATCTACAGGTCTTAGGTTCGAATCCTGCTATGTACCAATATGATTTTCGATTTTAGAATTTCACATTTACGCAATTTACCCGATGTTCTTACGGTTAAAGAAAACGTGATGACTGCACATATCAGCGAAGAAATTACAAAGATATTTATGAAGAAAATGAATTTTGTGATCATTGCTGTGTCCAAAATATTGTGTCGTGTGCCAAAGGTTTTCTACTCCTGCATAGTCTATGGATTTATTTTTATAGCCAGACGGTGAAACAAAGAAAAGTCGGTACGTATACTACGACTTCTTATATCTTCTATCAATGTATGGCAATTGGCCAAAAATATAAGTGTAATTTGAAAATATACTATGACTTTATGATATAATACCAAACGAATAGAAGCGGGTTCACGCCTTTGATTTGTTGATTGTTTTGTAGCCAATTCAACTGTTTAGTTGCACAAATAAAAATCGAGTAGTGTGCGAACTTCCATATTATCCCATAGGAATCAAAACGTGACAAAACAGTGCGATAGTTTAGTCAAAGGTGTGCGCTTACTGAAGATATAAATGCATTTACGTCAAATACAGCAACAAGTTTTACTATTGTTGTAAAACTCTTTTATAATAAAAAAAACTAGCTGTTCCCGTGTGACTTCATCCGCATGAAATTATGAAAATATAATAATAATAAAATATTATTGTTTACATTTGTCAAATTATCAATAGCAAATGTCAAAATGACATGACATGATGACAACCTTGCTTCCTTGATGTTAGCAGCAACTTATGGTCTCTTTCCCACATTAGGGTTTTTATCCAAAATATTTAACCCCTAAGTTTAATGGCGTAAAAATATATAGCCTAAAGCGTGACTCAAATGTAGGGCCTTTTATTAAAAAAAGAATTATTTAAAAATATGCTGTTATTGCTGACATCTTAGGCAACAAAGAAGTGTGTGTTTACGCTTTATTATAATAGTATAGATTAAATAAATAAATAAATAATATTAGAATGATTGACTTAGAAGAATACTATAAATGGGGATATTCCTGCTTCGGCAAGGATTATGCGCTACGAATTGCTTTGTGTCTACGAAGGCTCGTAGACAACGCTTGTAGAAGGTCTACTGCTACGTTAAACGCTAACAAAGGATGTAAATGACAGACAGGTTTTGTTTGCTTATTTTATTAAAACTTTAAGCTTCAGAGGTATAACAGATTTATCAGAGGCACATTACTAAGCAGTCCCTTAGTGTAGTTCATTACTAATAGATGAACAAATTCGTCTTTCGCATCCTAAAATTTTCTTACATAGTCAAATTGAGAATTGGTCCAGTGGAGATAACTTTTTTACGAAATCATTAAATTTTTCTCTGCTGTATAATATAAAAAACATTAAGGATATATAAAATGTTTTTGTACGTGTTTTTGGGCAATGGGAATTCACGGATAACACTGCAACGGAAAGCAATAAACTTAACAAGTCCTATTATGCTCGGTATGCGGCATAAATATTAATGCTTTTGTAGAGTATAATTACTGTTGCAAGTGTAACTAGCTCAGTTGCATTAAATATACGTACATAATATGAAGTATTATCTTTCGCTACGACTCCGTCTGTAGTCTATATATTTTTTTCAGACTATCCTCTACATCTATTCCGAATTTTATCGAGATCCGTTCAGTAGTTTAGGCTATAAACTTTAACAAACATCAATCTAAATTTTCGCATTTATAAGACTAGCTGTTGCTCGCGACTACGTCTACGGGAAATTTATTATTAGCCTATGTTACTTACTGAGAACATAGCTTTCTAATGGTGAAAGATTTTTTGAAATCGGTCCAGTAGTTTTTGAATTATTTCAATACATATAAGAATATTTTTTTTTCCACTTTATTATATTAGTGTAGATAGAGCTACAAGTATATTTTCAAGAAACTTAGATTTCTCTAAAGTTACATGTGTGTGTTAATTAGTAGGTACAGTATTTTGACCGTGATATTCACACGGAATTAAAAAATTTAATCTTTTGCGCTTTAACAGACTATAAACCGTGTATTTCATCTAGATCCATTTTTTTTTATTCTGATTGATAATCAATACAATAAAATATACATAAAATCAATTATACTGCTTTATAATATAAACTAGCTTTTCCCGTGCGGCTTCATCCGCATGAAATTATAAAAATTTTTATTTTATTGTTTACATTTGAAAAATTATCAATTGCAAATGTCAAAATGACAAATCTCGGTAATCTTACTTCCTTGATGTTGGCTACAACTTTTGGTCTCTCCCACATTAGGGTTTTTATCCAAAATATTTACCCCCTAAGTTTAATGGTGTTGAATATATAGCCTGAAGCCTGACAAAAGTGTAGGACTTTTTATTAAAAAAATAATTATTTAAAAATATGCTGTAATTGCTGACATCTTAAGCAACAAAGAAGTGTGTGTTTACGCTTTATTATAATATGTATAAGCATAGATATGAAAATCACCTTAATCTGGATTACATAAGTAAACGGTCACGGACAATACCGTAATCGATTTTGCAGTTTTGTGACGCGAATTCGGTTGCAGGTCGCTTGAACGATGAAAATAAATTTCATACACATGTAAAAACATTATTTTGCGAATTACGCACATAAATATATTTTATTTTTATTTACCTAAGGCGAATATTTATATCAAACTAGCTTTCGCCCGCGACTCCGTCAGCGTGTAATTAAAAAAAAATACAAAAATGAGTAGTCTATACGTTCTTACAGACTATCCTCTACATCTGTACCAAATTTCATCGGAATCCGTTCAGCCGTTTAGGCTACAAACTAACAAACATCCATCCATCTAAACTTTCGCATTTATAATATTAGTATGATAGTAAGATGAAATATATATTTTTTTACTTTTATAAGACTGCAATCACAGACTTATTAAAAACAGACATATTTTTATCATCACTTGTAGACTCGAAGCTTTTGATCTCAACATTCACAACATATTTAAAATGTTTTATGTCACTTAGCGTCATGGTTACGTAGCACATCCTTAGTTAATATCAAAGTATGCGGCAGTCTGTTTAATCGTAAACAAGTACAGTTACTTAAATTTAATTTCATTTTTTTTGTGACCGCTGTGTACGCCTGTCACCTGTATGTTCTTCTGCTTGTGTGTACCTTTCCAATAAATAAATAAATAAATAAA
This sequence comes from Papilio polytes, assembly GCF_000836215.1. NCBI lineage: Eukaryota > Metazoa > Arthropoda > Insecta > Lepidoptera > Papilionidae > Papilio > Papilio polytes. The sequence goes on from NW_013527804.1 coordinate 2,415,777, forward strand.
TAGACAGTAATTAATTTGTAAGCATTATTCATGTTTTGAGTTTCTATAAACAACTGGCTGTTCCCTACTCCGTCCTAGTTGAATTAAAAAAATATATATATCGACGAATTGAGTACCTCCTTCTTTGGGAAGTCGGTCAAAAAGTTACTTAGTATACTTACTAATAATAATAATTTCTTTTTGTGTACATTTTGTGTAATTCCATTAAATACTTTAACCTTTTTGGAGTATTTACTATCCATTCATGTACATTTTTAAATTTATATACTACTAGCTTTCGCCCGCGACTCCGTCCGCGTAATATTAAAAAAAACACAAGTAAGTAGCCTATGTGTTCATTCATACCCTGCTCTACATCTATGCCAAATTTCATCCAGATCCGTTCAGCCGTTTAAGCTACAAACTCTAACAAACATCCATCTATCCATCCATCTAAACTTTCGCATTTATAATATTAGTTAGATACACTTCTTACTAGTATTATAAATACGAAAGTTTCGAATGGATGGATATTAGAGTTTGTAGCCTAAACGGCGAAACAGATCTCTATGAAATTTGGCATATAGAGTATAGTTTGGAACAATAATAGGCTTGCTATTGTTTTTTTAATTTCACCAATGAACGAAAGCTAATTTTAAGTAGAGATTTCAAATTTGTTGTTGTATAAACATTAACCCAGTTTGAAATAGAATGTTTATTACTTAAGGTATTTAACACTGGACTGGACTTCCATTGCACGCAGCGGGAGAATCGCTTCAATTTTGTTAAAATCCAAACATAAAAATAATTGCAAAAGTGTACAACACTATTTCATTTATCCAAGCAAAACAAATGAATAAGTACATACTATAACATACATAAAAAGTAATCAATTCAAAAAACATAACCATCAAAGTCATTCGAGTAAAATTATTACCGGATTTCCTTCATTAAAACCAGGGAAACGTCATAAACAAACCTTCACGGTTTTCCTTACGGACGTAAAAACATTGCCTTATACGAATCACACACACTTACAAAAATTCACACACACTGACACAAACACCGTAGGGTTTTATAACTTTTATTACACATTGTTTTCTAGAAAATTCCACGAACAATCTGTCTCACGTCCGCAGCGGCCAAATGCCGCAGGCTACTGAAAGCTGCAAACCCATTAGGCTTTCGGGAAAATTTATAGGGTTGCCATTGCATGAACATTCGCTTAAATATCGGGGAATTGTCTTAGTATTTTTAATAGCTATTAAAAACAAACGAATAGTACTTAATAAAATTATATTTGATGCTATGAGAACAAACTTCCTTGTCTGAAAATATAAACTTATTAAGTGTCGGGTGAGCTGTAGTTCCACGATCGATCAGATCGGCCCAATAGTAATTTGTCCTACTGAGCGATCATTGCAACGGGAAACAGTCAACTTTTTGTAAATTTAGGCAAAATTGTTTACTAGCTAAATTTATTTGTTTCAAAGCTACAGAGTTGCCCTTAGAAATTCCAACATTCCCTAAATACCAGTCGCAATTGCAGGCATTCGCCTGCTGGAATGCTGTTGGAATTTTCAAATTATACTGAGATACGCACAAAGGTACATTAGTAGAGTAACTTTTATAATATTGTATATCTGCAGCTATAGTTCGAAAGATTCAATTTGAATGCATCGTTTTATACGTGCATTTGATTACTTCTTGAAGTAAGGTTATTTTTATCAAGTACATCTGTGTTACATTAACTGTCACACCAAATTGTAAATAGTTTGATAACAATTAACGTGTAAAACATGTAATGGAAATATCGGATTTTGTTCCCTTATCTAAAAGCGACGTCATTTCTAAGCTATCCGAGCATCTATCAGCCAGCTATGGGACAAGCTAGCCTGGTACTTAAATAACCCAATTGGATTTTGCAAGGTTCTTGATAAACACTAATTTCATTAGAATTATAACAAAAAAACTTACTTTAAAAAAAGTTTACTAAAACTTTTGGAGTTGTTTTTCTTTAACAACAAGCTTTAAAGAAAAAAAATCATTTTATTTATATAACCGTGGGTTAATACTGTCGTAGTCTAATAAAATTCTATTGATGCCTTTACGAAATATTTCTCGCTAATGTTAGTGATAGGTCCTCTGATCCGGACGTTCCAAATTTAAAATGATAATAAAAATGCATTCTTTACCGTTCGATCACGCATTAGAAAGTAATAAAGTAGGAATTCAAGCAATTCCCGTGTTACGTTCAAGTTTACATCTGTTTGCGAGGTTATAAATTGGCGCGTAATAATGCGATTGACCTGTAGCTGAAATAAAAATAAACCGCTAACCAACGGTCGCACGTGGCAACACTTTTTAATAGAATCAGCTTACGCTAATTAATACTTTCTTGTATTCATATTAACGAAGTTACTAGTAATAATTCTGCTAATACTTTTAATTAATTTTACTAATAACAAATGGGAATGTTTAGAAGAATGTTTGTTAGAAGGTATATTTGAAACCATTCAGATTTAGATTAAATTTGGCATAGTTAAACATAGTCTGGAAAACACGTAGGTCACTTATTTTACTAAATATCCGCGAGATGTCGCGGGTGAAAGCTAGTGTGGCAAATATAATCATTTATTTATGTTAGTTTTTTATCGCGTTTTTTAAATATTTAGTCTAATATTTCCGTACAGCATTTTTAATTTGACATTATGTAAGTCAAAAACTTCAAAGGAATTCAGTTTAGTTCTATATTCATTACAGATTTTAGTTAACTATGGCTAAATTCACATTTCAATGCCTTCAAAATAATGACGAAATATTAAAAACGACACTACTTTATTGGGAATAATATTCTATTAATCTTAATGTAAGAAATATTCAACGTCTTAAAAACCAATTAATTACATTTACATAACTAATTTCTTTACTTTATCCTAGTATAATATGAAATGTAACTACAGAATATAATTAAAAAAGCTTACCAATACATAATACAGGATAATCCGTATTTATTCTACCGTTGTTTGCACTGTTCACACATTTTCACACACAAAAAACACAATGATTCCCCTTTTTTAAATACTATTGTGACCTTTCCAGACAATTTTACCTTAATTCGATTTTCGTATGTCCGATCGACGCGGACGCCGGACAATTTTGAATTTAGAACACGAGCGTAAGAACGGAGTTCTCTATTTATACATTCTCTGGGCGAGATTACTAACCACCGTATCCTGATCTCTCGGGTTACACCGACTTCGGAGTATTATAAAAATAAATAAATGGTCTCACGCCCTGCCGGAGCTCTGTAGATATTGGTCGTCTTATATTTTGCTAAAGAAATACCCGGCAGCTTCGACGAGTAAGTTTGAAGGAAATTTTAATTTACTGTGCAAACGAGTTACTACTTAGGAGATAAATGATTTATTAAAAATAAATTCTTTCTCTAATTTATGTCTTCAAGTTTATATTTTATTTGATATTTGTCCATTATTTTAAAAAAAGTATCTTCATTGAATTACGTAGTCAATTGTCACAAATATTTTATTACCTTTCTTGACTGCCAGATATACTAATATAAATGCGAGAGTTTGTATGGATGAATGTTATTTACATTCTGAAACGGTTTAACGAATCGTTGAAAGATAAGATAATCAAAATTTGTACTAATATTTGCTTATACTCAGTTTATTCCTAAGTTCAACTTATAAAGTTTATTTGTAAGGCTGCTAGAAAATTTAATTCCGCGCAGACAAATTCGCGATAACAGCTACACCACATAGATTAGATTTTCAATATGGCGGTATGTATCTACACATATTCTGGTAAATACTAAACAAATGGAAAGGGAACAAAAAATAAAAACATATTTTTCAATACTTTTAATGTGTTTTAACAATTTCAATAAAATTCATCCCAATACGAGTACAGTTCTAATGAATTCACATTTTTATATACAACTGAAGTGAAGCGTAAAGAATTGAACTAATATTAATAAATTTACTTTTAAATACATAAGGAAGAAAACGAGAGATCGAAAGTTATAAATTCTTTAAAACAAGGGCCTGTCCCACCACTGGCTGATAGAGGGTCAGATAGTTTATGACGTCACTGTCATATAAGGAATCCAAATCCGATAATTCCATCACATATTTTACACGCTGTATTGTCAGACAATTTACAATATGGTGGGACTTTTAAGCTATCTGAGCGTCTATCAGCCAGTGGTGACAGGCCCTTATACATTTTTAATAAAAGTAAAGTGTATTTAAAATAAAAAATCGCGAACATATTTGGGTACACTAACTTACATAAAATCCAATTTTAAAAATTTTTATCTGTGACCAGGTCGTATTCAAAGTGCTCTCTGACGACACCCATTGTGTATGGTCGTAATAAATAATATATCAACATAATTGACCTAAACTAACATAACACAAAGTCGCTTCCCGCTGTCTGTCTGTATGCTTACATCTTTAAAACTATGCAACGGATTACGATGCAATTTTTTTTTACTATTTATTTAGTTTTTGATGTTTTTAATGTAATGAAAAAAAAATTTTTTTTTCAGTGGTAGACCCCGCTTTAACATTTCGCACGAATGGGCCGGCTTCTCCTCAGCAATACCGACCACACAGAAGACAGGCGTGAAGTGGAAGCAATTCCGCGTTACGTCTGATGATTGTGGTGCCGGAGGCCCAACTTTAGTCCCTTTTCCTTCCCACACATTTTCTTATACGAAAAGGATGGTATTTGAACGTAAATTTGATGGTGCAGGAGACGCATAGAAGGGGAAATGTCCTCTTTATGTGCGTCTGTTATTGCGAAAGTTTATGGGCAGCGGTCGCTTCGACATTTTGGCGGATTCAATTGGCCGCTTGCTTGTTTACCACCTTATGATAAAAAAACACATGTTCGTATCAGCATTGGACAGGTAAAGCCGGGGCGGGTTATATAATTTAACATAATTGTTTAGGGAAATATTAAATAAATCAATATTTAACATTATTTACAGAAACATCACAGCTGTATATAAATTATTAGGAATTAAACGAAATAAATAGTTTTTTTAATATAATATTCGAACTGAAAAAAATCCCGAGGACAAACCAACATGAATTGAGTAGTATTTTAAAGGTTTTCGTTAATTATGTATTATTTCAATATCTACAAGCCTAAATTTATATACATTATTATTATTTATGTATACTCTTGGATTTTATATAAAAAAATCTAAATCCAAAGGGAAATAGGACAGGTTTTTTTTTTAATAAATAAATTATTTTGGTATTTAAATTTGTAAACAAATTTTTAGGAAGATTGTGCGATTGATGGATTCAATTTTTAAATATTACAAGGGATATGAATATTTAAATATATTTGTGTGTATTTATAGGTTATGACATTTGAGGTTAATATTATAATGTCCGATTTTTCATTAATTCAACAAAATTAACAATAAAAATTTATTATAATATATGGGAGACGTTATCAGTCCAATCACTTACTTCATTATTCTCTAAAAATATTTATAGATTTGGTAAAAATTCTAACATCAGTACAAACAATTTTAAACAAACAGAAACCAAAAGAAGATTCCAGAATATTAAGAAAATTTTAATATCGTTTTTTATTTAAACAATGATTTCTGTTAACAATAACCAAATAAAATTTACGGTTTTTCAACCCTTAAATGCCTAAAGTTAAGATACCGGGGTTACAAATCGCTTGGGCTACAATCGATTTTATTTAATATAACGTTTACCCGCGACTCCGTCTGCGTGAAATTAAGAAAATATAACCTATGTTACTCATAGACAAATTACCTTTTTAACGGTGAAAGAATTTTTAAAATCTGCCCAGTAGTTTTTGAGTTTGTTACTTTTGACTGATATTAAAATAAAACGTAAACACACACTTCTTTGTTGCCTAAGATGTCAGCAATTGCAGCATATTTTTGAATAATTCTTTTTTTAATAAAAAGCCCTACACTTCCGTTACGCTTTAGGCTATATATTTTCACGCTTTTAAACTCAGGGGGTAAATATTTTGGAAAAAACCCTTAATGTGGGACAGAGACCATAAGTTGCTGCCAATATCAAGGAAGCAAGGTTGCCATTTGTCATCATGTTATGTCATTTTGACATTAGCTATTGATAATTTGACAAATGTAAACAATAAAATAATTTTTTATAATTTCATGCGGATGAAGTCGCACGGGAACAGCTAGTGACTGATATTTTTCAAGTTAAAAAACAAAAATGAACATATCACGAAAACATATAAAAAATCGTTTTGATTTTTTAGTATTTTTCCCAATTAGTAAAAAAACAGTAAAGGGTATAATACATTTTTCAATTTAAAAAATCAGGCTTTTAAGATTTATTTATTGGATCTAAACGATTTAATATCGATTTATTGTACATCACAATCGTTATATTTGTTACCTGTATCCGTTTCTAATATCGCTTCAGCACTCGGTATAACAATAACTTCGGTCACATTAGAGCAAGCAATATCACAATTACCATCTTTATTACTCTCACAAACGTCGAAAACAGTATCTTCGATAACTTTAGCTTTATCCATATTAAGTTTTTCAACACTTTCTAGTTCTGAGTTATTTGTACAGAAATCTTCTATCTCTGTACACACCCTTTTAACATTCTCATCGATATTCCATTCATCGTCATTGTTTATCGATATTTTAACTAATTTCTCTGTTTCTATATCGATTGTACTATCACCTAAAGTGAAAATAACAGAATCGTTTTCAGACATTCTAGAAATTTCCGAATCTGAATGGGTTTTTAGATAATTTTTACTTGTATTTGGATCTTGGTTTAATTTCATATTATAAATATTCGATTCGCTTCCCATTATTGATGTTGTTGATGCTAAAATCGATAAATCCTGAAAAAAAATAAATTAATCTATACTTCTAGATAAAATTCTACACTAAGGGCCTGTCCCACCAAAATGAAAGTTTAGATGGATGGATGTTAGAGTTTGTAGCCTAAAATGGTAAACGGATCTCAATGAAATTTGGCTTAGATGTAGAGGATAGTCTGTAAGAACACATAAGATACTTGGTTTCGTTTATTTTAATACCACGCAGACGGAGTCGTGGGCGAAAGCTAGTAAATAAAAAAACCTCTTTATCGCCATCCAAAAGTATACAGAGAGTTGTACAAAATAAAAAAATACATGAAAAATTGTAACAGATGGCAAAAAGGGGAGGCCTAGCTTATGGTACTGGTTGAAATCTAGTGTCGAACTGGTTTTTAGCCACCCCCTCCCCCACCTTCCCAAGATAACAATTTAACATGTAAAATATGTGATGTAATCCGATATTTCCATCACATATTTTGTTACCTTATCTGACAGCTAAGTTTAGCTATCTGAGCCTCTATCAGCCAGTGGTGGGACAGGCCTAACTACAAAGATTTTTCTAAAATAGCTAATTTTATACGTTCCAATGCTAATTCCGAAATGAATCTAACTTGTATTGAATTTTATTACTAAAATATACATCTAAATGAATAAACCGTATGCAATCCAAGAGATATATTTATTTCTAAGTATTGAAATAATTATAATTAAGAGCATCGCCAAAAGAACCAAAAAGGGCTATTTAATGTTAGGTAAATGTTTTACAAACAATATAAAAAACATAAAAAAAACCTGCTAAAAAATTATTACACTCCTCCAAATGGAGTATGGAACTATTTGATTGAAACTAACATAACTCAAAAACTACTTGTGAGTTTTTCATTGAAATTAGACTACAAGAAGATAATCATTTTTTGGCTTGCAAAAATATTTTTTACTAGCTGTTGCTCGCGACTTTCCCCGCTTGAGATTAAAAAAAAACATACCTTATGTTACTCACTGATAATGTAGCTTTTTAAAAGTGAAAGTTTTTTTTTTAATTGGCCCAGTAGTTTTTGAGTTATTTCAATACACACACAAATATTTCATCTTTAATATTAGTATAAATGTATAGACTACCCTTGGCGTCGCTCTTGATTCTAATCGAAAACTACCTACATAATTTAACTAAGAAATTCCCAAACTACCCACACAAAGTGATACGTGGACGAAGCAAACAAGAGGACCAACACAATAAATTTAGCCAACCGTTATATACATACATAAATAGTTTCAATATGAACGATTCCTTTGGTGGCTTTTGTTTGTAACGTTCGCCGACCAAAACTAAAAACAAAATAAAAAAACATGACAAAACCTAATTCAATCGGTCAAAATATAAATTCCTTGTATTATAATCAATTTATATTTAGTATAACTTAATTTATCTAACACAAAGATGCGAAAAAAAAAATAAAAAATAAGTATATTGTCGTCAAAAATAATTTTTTTTTTACTCTTTCTTACGCCACAAGAAAAAGAAAAATAAAATGTACAAAATCATTATTAGGGTTGCTATTTCATAAAAACAGTTCTGTTTATTTATTTATGAATTGTTATATACCTGGTCATCTTGGCAGCCGACGCTGCGGGAATGCTTATGCCTTCGTACATTCGTCATACAGTGAGATTGTCCGTCCACTGTCTCCTGGAAGTGTTCAATAAATCCACACTTTAACTACGGAGAGACCGACAGATATATATATATATATACATCAAATAGAAACGGAGTGTTCAAGTAGGGACCGAAAGAGAGATATATGTCAAAGGGAAACAGAGAGATCAAAAGAGAGACGGAGAGAGAGATCAAAAGAAAGAGAGAGAGAGAGAGAGAGAGGGAACATAGCCACAAAGTGACCAGATTGCTGATTGAAGTCTTACGAGAACAGTTAGTTGTCCATAAAGAGGTTAGTTTTCAAATTTATTTCAAAAACCAAGTCTTAAAAACATAAAATCACACAAATAGACAACTGACCTTGAAACGATT
>NW_013527804.1:2426148-2427346 GCF_000836215.1 Papilio polytes
CTCTCATCGTCACAGATCGGCAGTTGTACACCGATTATATGCCATGTTTCTTTCTGTAATTATCATCATCATCATCACCAGCTCACTATACATCCTCACTGAAGAGTTCGGAGCCTACCCTAAGGGTGACCAGGCCATAGTCAACAACGCTGCACTGCGGGTTTCATCACTATTTCCTTCACCGTAAGAACGTCGAGTAAATTAAGTACATTTGAAAATCGAAAATCACATTGGTTCGGCGGGAATTGAACCCAAGACCTGTAGACTACAAATCAAATGCTCAAACCCCTGAGCCACCGATGCTTTTAATTGTTGACGTTTCTTTAAGCGTATAGTAAAATACTATCTTACTAATATTATAAATGCGAAAGTTTAGATGGGTAATAAACTTTGTAGCCTATACTGCTGAACGGATCTAGATAAAATTTGGCTTAGTAAAGGGTATTCTGGAAGATCACATAGCCCACAGAAACAGTATGAACTGAATAATGTAAAAAAGATTACGCAACCAAAAAAAAGACAAACTGTGCAAAAAAGAGTACGGATCAAGAGTCTGTAGATGTTAATTCTAAAAAAAAAGCTGAAATAGATGAATTTAGCTATCACCAAAACGGAACTAAATTAAATTTAATAAAAATAGAACAGTGTCGAAAAACAAAAATTACCTATGATCCCGGTAATGCAGGGTCCCATGGGATACGGTTTAATCTCTTATTTACTCGATAACTCCTAACAACACAACTTATTAAAATCATGGACATATAAAACATAATTTCCAAGTAAGTTTCACTGTTTTTTTTACACAGACGAAGTCACTGACAAAAGCTTGTATCAGCCTTTTAAACAAATACAATATCGATCGGTAAACAATTGAAAATCGGCTCCACTTGAAGTATCATTTTGATTTAAACTCTCGCGGATGTTCGTAACAATTGCAAATAAAACAGCTTGTAGAAGACGTGTTTCAGTATTGATTTGAAATTTGGAGTCTGCGTACTAGAGTTCTCTATGTTTCTCAAAATTTTTCAACAGATGACATTGTCGAGTTTAATTTCATAATATCGTTTGCTAGGACCGTTACACAAGGTAGGTAACATCATTGCGTTTGTTCTTCTCGTTACTTACGAGAGATTCTCTTACAAATAAAAGTTTTAAATTTTTGCAAAGTTTCCCCTATGTGTGGTGGGACTCCGAATAC
>NW_013527804.1:2427369-2427599 GCF_000836215.1 Papilio polytes
GGTAAATATAAAACGGTAAATTTTAACTAAAAAGGTAAAAGATACCTAATTGAATGCCGACTGAAAACTTTTTAAGAATACGACTAATATGATTTTCTATATAAATTACTATCTTTCGCTCGTGAAATTAAAAAGGAATAAAAAAAACATACCCTACATTATGGTCACTGATAACGTAGATATTTAATGGTGAAAGAATTTTTAAAATTCGCCCAGTAGTTCAAAAACTA
>NW_013527804.1:2427613-2430330 GCF_000836215.1 Papilio polytes
ATTGGCGCAACTCTAGATTATCGGCATAAACGTCACGTCCCTAGCTGACAGCTGTCAATGTCACTAGAAGTATGGATAGATTGGCGCGCAATCTGGGTCTGGACGAGAAGTGTTGCTCTGAGTTTAAAGCGACAGTATCAATTAACTAAGTTGTCTAAAAGAATATACATAAAAATAAAAATCTTTCCTTTTCATAATATTAGTATAGACTATCTTTCGCTCGTGACTTCGCCGGCGTGAAATTGAAGAAAATAATAAAAAACACAGTCTGTGTTACTCACTGATACGTAGCTTTTTAATGAAAGAATTTTTGAAATTAGCCCAGTAGTTTTTGAGTTATTTCAATAAATATAAAAATCCAAATCTTTCCTGTTTAAAATGTTATTAGTATAGTTTACTAGCTTTTGCCAGCGACTAATTCCGCTTCGAGTTAAAAAAAAGAAAAGTAAGTAGCCTATATTTTCTCTCAGACTATCTTCTACATATATGTCAAATTACCCATTGTATAAAAAGTCAAGAGATTGTCGCCCTCGAATATTTCAAATCGTTCATTTTACACGAAAAACAAATGAAAGGCGAATAGTTTCTTTTTTTGTTTTATTCTACAGGCATAGGCGCAGTTTTTAAAAAAAACTTGTAGGAAAAAAGTTGGTGTAAAAAAAAGTTACAGCTTCTCAAAGTTAACGAAAGAAATTTTGTTTTAAGAAAATTTTCAATAATTTTTTTTTATTTATTTCTCGTGTGAGTTCTTTCAAAAAAAAGGGATAACGGTACGAAAGTCTAATTATTAGGTTTGTTAAAGAAAGAAAAAAATGACCACCGTAAACCCATTATTTTGGACATATGGTCAAGTTTAAGACGGAAAACCAGTTTTTCCGATTTTTTTACAAAACATTTAATAACTTTAAAACTATTATCGGGCAACAAACTTTGCGTTTAAATGATAGCTATTGAGGTCCTTTAACTTCACAAAACCGTTGATCCATCCGTTAAGAATCACCCTGTATAACTCCGAACAACACAACTTATAGAAACGTGTAAAAGTATTGATTTGAAATTTGGAGTCTGCGTACTAGAGGTCTCTATGTTTCTCAAAGTTTATCAACAGATGACGTTGTCGAGTTTAATTTCATGATATCGTTTGCTAGGACCGTTACACAAGGTAGGTAACATCATTGCGTTTGCTCTTCTCGTTTCTTACGAGAGAAACTCTTACAAATGTAAGTTTTAAATTTTTGCAAAGTTTCCCCTATAGCATAGCATATAGGTGGGACTCCGAATAATTCAAAAGAGTTCTAAAAGATTTGTTTTCCATATAAAAACTCTACCCGCGACTTTGTTTGTGTGGGATGCCGGTAAATATAAAACGGTACATTTTAACTAAAAAGGTAAATAAAACATACCTAATTGAATGCCGACTGAAAACTTTTTAAGAATATGACTGATATATTTTTCTATAGAAATGACAAGCTTTCACTCGCATCGCAGTCGTGAATTAAAATAATAAAAAAACATAGTCTATGTTACTCACTAATAACGTAGTTTTTTAATGGTGAAAGAATTTTTAAAATCTGCCCAGTAGTTTTTGAGTTATTTGAATATAAACAAAAATAAAAAATCTTTCCTCTTTATAATATTAGTATACACTATCTTTGCTAGTGACTTCGCCGGCGTGAAATAGAAAATAATAATAAAAAAAAACAGTCTGTAGTACTCACTGATACGTAGCTTTTTAATGATTAAAATAATTTTTGAAATCAGCCCAGTAGTTTTTGAGTTATTTCAATACATACAAAAATACAAATCTTTCCTCTTTAAAATGTGACTACGACAGTTTACTCCGTTTAATTCCGTTTGGATTTTAAAAATAAGAAAAGTAAATAGCCTATATATTCTCTCAGATTATCCTCTATATGTATGTTAAATTTTTTAGATATCCGTTCAGCAGTTTAGGCTACAAACTCTAATAAACATCCATCCATCCAACTTAAGTATTGCATTTATAATATTAGTAAAATAGTAAGATGTATGTGGATTACTAAGTTCCATTTTTAACGGATTCCTTAAACTACTGACAGAATTTTAACTAACCTATACATCCAAACTTTCACCTCTTGCTATAAATGCGAAAGTTTAGTTGGATAGATGTTAATTAGAGTTTGTAGCCTAAACTACTGAACAATTATTGATGAAATTTGACATACATTTAGAGGAAGGTCTGAAAGAACCCGCAGTGCAGCGTGGTTGACTAAGGCCATATCACCCTAACATAGGCTAGGCTCTAAGCCCTTCGATGCACGAATAGTAAGCCGGTGATGTGTGTATTTCTTTTATACTTGTGAATGTACAGTAAAGGGGACGGATGGAGACATGTGGCTGAAATGCAAATGTTAAGATGTGTGGGGTAACACGAATGGGTAAGATACAAAATGAGTATATTAGAGGAAGTTTGAGAGTAGGCCCAGTGGTAGAGAAGGTAAGAAGTGAAAGGTTAGCATGGGGGCATGTTAAGAGAACAAAGAGAACGTTAGTTATGTGTGGACACCGGTAGAGGTAGACCTAGAAAGAGATGGATGGAATGCGTGAAAGGTGACATGATAGAGATAATTTTTTTAAATATTACCAGGTGGCAGAAGTGCAAACGGCCACCTGAAACCGACACAATGACGAAGCGACCGCTGCCCATGGACGGAGGAAGAGACGCACATAAAGCGGAT
>NW_013527804.1:2430719-2457304 GCF_000836215.1 Papilio polytes
AAAGTACAATAAAGAAATGTTATAAGCGGTACAGAAACCCACAGGATTTATGTGTAACCACTGGTCGCTTAGTTTATAACATATAAAAAATGATAAAGAAACTTAAACTATTCAACGGTGAAAGAATTTGAAATCGGCCCAGCAGCCCCCGAGCCCATACAATGCATACAAAAACACAAATATTTCCTGTTTATAATATTAGTATAGATTATTTTAATTTACACATTAGATATTTATTGTTCTAACAGGGCCGATTTCAAATTAATTTTACAATTTGATGGTTTTTTTTAATTATTTGTTCGAGCACAACGCTGTCAAGGTCGTTGAGCAGCTGCGGCAGAAGATATTCCCAGTTGTGCTTGCCATATGCGTTATTGTATGTCGGTAATTTATATTTAGGCAGATTAGGCAAGTTTCGTAACTGATTAGGTCTTAGGTTCAATTTAAGTAGGGGTATGTTATTTATTTCATCACTAATAATGTACAGTTTTATTTTTTTGTAAATGACATTACACGACATGTCACTAGGAATTAAAAAAAAACACTGTTTTATGAAATTAATAATGACCATAAAAATAATGAGAGTAAATAAATGTTTATTACTACTACAGCCTACGTAATTGAATTGGATTTCGCTATTATTTCTGTCATCGCTAAATTCTCTAAACTATAATCAATATTAGAATTGTTATCTAAATTATTTAATAGGAAAATAATAATTTTAGTTTAGTTCGATATTATTAAACCGAATATCGATAGTTCATACTTGTTCGCTGCGTGTTTGTTTCGTAACTATGATACCTGTCTATTAAGTACGGCATTTGCCTTCATACAAATTTAATTCGGTACTTCATATGCGTCATCATACTAATATTATAAATGCGAAAGTTTAGATGAATGGATGGATGGATGGATGGATGTTTGTTAGAGTTTGTAGCCTAAACGGCTGAACGAATCTCCATGAAATTTGGCACAGGTTTAGGGCATCCCGTAGGATTCATTAATTTAGTTTTTTAATGTTAACTCGATCATTCTGCAACGGTTCAACATATATTATTGAAATTTGGCACAGATATAAAACAAAGTCTGGAGTACACATAGGATAAGCTTCATCCCCGAGAAATGTCCGGTTCCCGAGGGATACGTAGCTTTTTGTAATTTATATTGCTCGTATGTTTTCTAATACCACGCGGACGAAGTCGCGGGCAAAAGCTAGTAAACAATAAAAGTAAACTTACCAATATCTTGGTTCTCTTCAAACAACTTGCTGTGCCTCTCTTTCAGTCTCCTTATGTTGGCGAGCTTGCTGTCTCGCTCATCTGATAGAATTATTCTCTTGAAGCGCAGAATTTCCAATTGCTTTGTAAGTCTCACGTGTTCCGCTCTTTGGAAGGGAGATGGTTTTGACTGAAATATTAATTTTTTTTTTAATTAATAACATATCTGATTATAAATCTATACTTAATTATATATATTACAAAGAGGAAAGATTTGTATTTTTGTATGTATTTAATCCACGCAAATACTACTGGATTGATTTTAAAAATTCACCATTAGAAAGGTAAATATATCTGTGAGTAACATAGGCTATATTTATTGTTTTCACGCGGGCGAAGTCGCGAGCAACAGCTAGTCTATACTAATATTATAAAGAGGAAAGATTTTTGGATTTTTGTATGTATCGAAATAACTCAAAAACTACTAGGACAATTTCAAAAATTCATTTACCTTAGAAAACTACGTTATCGCTGAGTAACAAAAACCGTTTTTTTTTTGTTAAATCTTACGTGGACGAATATATTATAAAGAGGATTTTTAGTATGTATGGAAATAACTCAAAAACTACTGGGCTGATTACAAAAATTCTTTCACCACTAAGTAATTACGCTTATTACTGAGTAACATGGTTATATTTATTACAAACTAGCTTTTGCTCACGACTCCCCGTGGAATTAAACAAAAAACAAAATTGAGTAACCAATGTATTCTTCCAGACTATCCTCTACATCTGTACCAAACTCCATTGAAATCCGTTCAGTAGTTTAGGCTACAAACTCTAACAAACATCCATCTAAACATTCGCATTTATATATTTGTATGATGTTTATTTTCCGTGCGGCAAAGACGCGAGCTTCAACTAGTATATAATCATACTAATATTATAAATGCGAAAGTTTAGATGGATGAAAATTTGTAGCCTAAACTGCTTAACAGATCTTGATGATTGTCATAGATGTAGAGGATAGTCTGGAAGAACACTTCTACACATTTTTTTTTATATTCCACGCGATCGGAGTCGCGGGCGGATGCTAGTAAATAGATTTCAATACTGACCTTAAAAGACAAAAGGTCATTCAGTTTCAAGGCAAGTCTTGGTCCATTAGATACTGTTCTTACTTCTTTAATTTTTCCATTTTTGTTACTTAAATCGCTATGAGAAGACGATTTCTCTCTATCAAAGACATTCTCTTCAACGGAGAATAAATTCCTTTGTGATCTACTCTTTCTTTGCTTCAGATCACTCTGGTCGTTGGCTTGGACCCAATTCTCATCTGTTAAAGCAGACTTCTTATATATCCTCTCCTTAATTTCTTGTACAGCCTCTTGTCGTTTCTTTATAGAGTATTGTAATAGATGTAATTTCTGTAATTTCGTTGCATTATAGCTCGGTCTTATTTCCGATTTAAGGAAATTCAGAGCTAAATACCTATATTTAGGTTCCCCATCAGATTCATTTCTTAAATCGTAACTCTCTGCTGTTTCACTTAAATCGATTCTACTACTCAAATCTTCGTGGGATATATTTTTATTATCACAGTTATCACTGGCTTTAATTTCTAAATGTTCTGGTGAATGTTCGTATATCTGTATTTGTTCGTTGACTTTCCTCTCAGTACTGTTATCTCTACTTTTAGAATCTAGATTATTCATTGATGTGTTTAGACTGGTTGATGTTTTAATTTTTGGGTAATTCTGCTTAAAACCTCTATCGACAGGACTATGACTTTTAGAATACTCCTTATCATTTACTTTTGTATATCTATTAGGTGAAATTGATCTATCTTTAATTAATCTATTCTGTATAAATTTTGTTTCGATTACATTTTTATATAGATTAGTCCTTCCAGAAGAATCGGAGGATATTGATCCATGTTCTACCTCGTTCTCTGGCGGTATAACATCCAATTTAAGACTTTTATACGAACAGAAATAACCACCGTGCATTTGAAATACAAGTGTGTTACTTTTGAAGCAATCTGATGTGAAATTTAAAGCTAGATTTGCACCGATATATCTAAGACCGGTGAAATATAATCCCCACGTTTGTATGACTGTGTCTTGGAGGTTATCGGATTTTTCTTCACTATTACTCGGCAAGAGAATGTGGCACCATATACGGATAACGACGTTGCTTGAGGACATCCTTTGAGTTATTTCTGAAACGTAAAATATGACACATAAAGATCTGTCTTATAATTTCCTTGGTCCCACACAAGCAGGATCTTTTTTAAAATCAATCTTACTAATATTATAAATGTAAAAGTTTGGATGGATGGATGGATGTTTGTTAGAGTATGTAGCCTAAACGGCTGAACGATTTTCCATGAAATTTTGGTATAGACGTAGAGGATAGTCTGGGAGAACACATAGGCTACTTTCTTTTTTTTTCATTAGTACCACGCGGACAGAGTCGCGGGCGGAAGCTAGTCTTACATAATATAATAGAAAGTTTAGATGGTTGGGTGATAAATGGATGGATGTTTGTACGTATAACGGCTCAACAGATCGTCTTAAAATGTGATATAAAAGTAGAACATAGTCTGAAAAAGCGCATAGGCAAAGTTATACCATATAGGCTATGTATTTTTATTAATTTTTAATTTCACGCGGGCGCTAGTTCCATAATATAAACTATTTTGCACACTGTACGTATGACGTAATTTCTAATTAAACTTGTCTGCTACTGGGGGTCGAAAGATTGCCAGCCGAGTGACTCATAGGCGATAATGTAAAGTTGCATTCACATGAGCGACGTCAACATTTAAAACGACGTAACAACGGTAAACAAAGACCTTTGTATACTGTAAAACAGGACGACAATATATTGCTATCTCTTTCATTTTGATAGCTAAGATTAGGTTAGAACCTTTATCTAACGTCAGTGATCGGTAACTCAACTTAAATTAATACATATTCACGGTTTCCATGGGATAAGCATTTGAGTGAATCAGATTAAATCTCTATTTGTATTTGCATAGGGATCAAATTTACATGAGTTGCAAATCACCGGGCGATACTCATCTCGTTGGCTCTCATTTTTACTGTATCGCGTTGAGCCGTAAGCTTAGTTGTTAAGCTGCAGCTCAGTGGCTCAAGGTTACATGAGCTGATTTTTTAATAATTCAGAGATGATTTACACACAACAATCTAACGGGGATATTGTGCAATGTGCTTAGAATGTATTAACAGATCATATTTAGCTTAGTTGGGTAACTATTATATGACGACGGGAGGCAAATATTATTTTATATATGTATATCCATGTTTTTTACTCAATCTTAATTATCTCACTCATGTTATAAACTAGCTCTAGCCAGTGACTCCACCCGCGTGGAATTAAAAAAACAAAAGTGAGTAAGGCTACTCACTTTAGGCATGTGTTCTTCCACACTATCCAAAATACTATACCAAATTACATCTAGATCCGTTAAGCCGTTTAGGCTACAAACTCTAACAAACCACCATCCATCCATCTAAGCTTTCGCATTTAAAATTAGAAGCTAGAAGTAAGATGTCAAAGTTTGAATGGATGTTTGTTAGAATTTGTAGCCTAAACTGGTCAACAAATCTCATTAAAATTTGACACATATGTATAACATAGTTTAAAAAACAGATAGACTATTTACTAAGTTTGTTTTTTAATCCCGCACAAACGGACATGCAGGCGACAGCTAGTCTTACACAAGTCAAGAACCTTAGAGGCTTTATTCCTTTTATCGCTGAATATTACTATAACGGTATTATAAACAAGTTTGCCTTAGTTACAAGTGAATTTGCATTATATCCGCAACACAACTTGAAAACTGGTCATCCGAATAATATAACAGGTTCGTAAGGTAAAAATAATATTTTTATGTTCTAAAAATAATCTATACTATTATAATAAAGCGTAAACACACAATTCTTTGTTGCCTAAAATGTCAGCAATTACAGCATCTTTTTGAATAATTCTTTATTTAATAAAAATCCCTACACTTACGTCACGCTTTAGGTTATATATTTTCACGGCATTAAACTTAGGGGTAAATATTTTGGATAAAAACCCTGTGGGAAAGAGACCATAAGTTGCTGACAACATCAAGGAACCAAGGTTTGTCATGCCATGTTGACATTTGCAATTGATAGTTTGACAAATGTAAATAATAAAATAAAATTTTCATAATTTCATGCGGATGAAACCGCATGGGAACAGCTAGTATTATCATAAAATTGAATGCAACATTTTAATAGCTTTATAAGGTCAATTGGTGAAAAAAAGATAGCAAGAATGTTGCTATCATATTTATATTATTTTTTAAGTGAGATGAAAACAAGTTTCTTACATCATGGTATTAACAGCCAATTATAATTGGTCTTATTTAAAGTTTCCTATCTGTTTTAAAGTTTTCTGTGTAAGGAGGGGGTAGAGGCGATTGTATTACTAAATCTATACTTTTTTTAATAAAGATGGCAAACGAGCAAGCGGCCACCTGAATCCGCCAAAATGGCGAAGCGACCGCTGCCCATAGACATATGCATTTGCAGATGCGTCGCCTACCCTTATCCGACGGAGAAGGAGACGCACATAAAGAGGATATTTCCTCTTCCTATGCATCTCCTCCATCGTCAAATCCACTTCTCCTTCCCATCCTCTCATAAGAAAAGGGTGGTGAAAAGAAAGGGACTTAAATTAGGCCTCCGGCACCACACTCATCAGACGAAACACGGCATTGGTTCCATTTGACGGCTGTCTTCTGTGTGGTCGTGGTATTACTGGGGGCGTGCCGGCCCTGCAGTGCAAAGATGTTAAAGCGGGCACTACCATTGTTACTAAATCTATACATTACATACTACATCTATACTAATATACTACAGTAGAACCTCGATAACTCAAACCTCGGTAAATTAAAAACCCCTATAACTTCAAAAAATAATATGTTCCCTTCCTATCAGAGCAAAAAACCTCTACAACATAGACCCTTGATAACTTAAAGCCTCTATAACTTAAAGTATTTTGTGTTTCCCTTGGACTTTAACTTATGGAGGTTCTACTGTATAATATTATAAAGAGGGAATATTTGTATATACATCCAAAGTATTGAAATAACTCAATAATTACTGGTCAGATTTCAAAAATTCTTTCACCATTAGAAAGGTAATTTATCTGTGAGCAACTTAGGTTACATCTTTTATTATTTTTAATTTCAAAGTAAAAAAGTTGCAAACCACAGATAGTATTAAATATAAATAATAATAGAGATAAGAATCGACTGCTTATTTGTTACCATATTTAGTTTTTTTTATATTATAATAGTAAATGAGCGGCCACGAGAATATTTATTTGGGTTTAGAGACATTCTTTATCTAACTGTTTATTACCTTAACTTACTTTAGAAAAAAATAATATTATAAA
This sequence comes from Papilio polytes, assembly GCF_000836215.1. Lineage (NCBI taxonomy): Eukaryota > Metazoa > Arthropoda > Insecta > Lepidoptera > Papilionidae > Papilio > Papilio polytes. Next base: position 2,437,393 of record NW_013527804.1, read on the forward strand.
TTGAAATAAGAAAAATAAATTGAACCATGCATTAGAAGTTAAGCTGGAGGCCGCATCTGAGCCTTCTCTTTTTGGCCAAGAACTGATTATTTTTATAAGTTGTGTAAATTTTTTTTGTTGTTTTTTTTTGCATTCTCCTTGGCCTATAAATAGTGTTTCATGTTTTTATTTTATTTATTTTAAATAACCATACCTGGATCAATTTCCTTCCATTTAGGATGCGGAGATGATATCCTCTCGCTGGTGTAGAAAGGTGCTGACATAGTCGTGTGATGTAGTGTCAGATAATAACTGCATTGATGTGTACACCATTCCGGTGGTCGTATATTGTAACCCACAATCTGTAATACAAAATAAAGTATACTTAAACCACAGTTATATACATTTTATATGGAACAGTATGCAAAGTTTTGAAAAGAAAATTGTATAACCTATGTAATCTTTTAGACTATTCACATTTGTGCTAAGTTTCAAGTTTTGTTAAGCTGTTTAGGAGATATGTAGGAAGTAACATCCATCCATCTAAACTTTTGCAGTTATAACATTAATCTATACATCTATACTAATATAATAAAGCGTAAACACACACTACTTTGTGGCATAGGATGTCAGCAATCGTGGGTTATTTTTGAATAATTCTTTTTTCAATAAAAACTCTACACTTACAACACACTTTAAGATATATATTTTCACACTCTTAAACATAAGGGTAAATAAATTTGTTAAACAGATTTGGCAGAGATGGGGAGGGATAAGTAAGGGATATATTCTTTCTGTGCATCTCCCTATGTTGATTAAAGATATCTATGGACAGTAGTTGCTAAATACTTTGGTGAAATCAGATAGCTGCTGGTTCATGTGTCACCTAATACTATACAAAATAAATAGACATAAAATAATGGATCAGATTACATTTTTATAGAAAGCAAGTGTGCAGTGAACCACTATAGAGATCCATACTATCAGAAACCTATAAATTACTTTAAGAAGTACTCTAAATAGTTTCTTGTTTAGAAATTTTCAGACACTTAACAAATAATAATACTTCATTATCCAAAAATCCAGGGTATCTCAAGATTTTGTGAATACTCAATCAGTAGTAGACAATTACAGTTTGTTTACGTATACTAGTTTTATTACATTGATGAATTTGAAATAAATATCGATTAAGAATACTCGATTATCATTACAGGTAGATGTTTTGGAGTTATATAAAGCGTAAGTTTTATATATTATTGAGATACGTGGATATGCCTATTTCAACTCCTAAGAAATATATAAAAATATTACGTATCCAATGACAACACCCACTCAAAGTGTAGGCGTTTGTTGATAAACTTACGGATCGTGGGAGCAGAAGTGAGTGAAGAAATTCTTTCGATATAATAACCCTATATCTTATATGTATACTTGACTAAGATATACCTGGATAAGGCTCCTCAAACGAAGTTGTTGAGTAGCCAGTGGGGTCCATTCTCTACATCTCGGTCTTCCAAACATCATTTTAAAATTTTAAATACTTAAACATAACGCGAATGAAGATTACATCACAATTGTGTCTAAAATTTTACTTAATATAGAATAATGGAACATGTAACGTAATTCTTCTAAAGAAATTATGTTCCTGTAATAAATAAATAACAAAGCACTGTTCAGCTGACTTTTCAGAATTGTCAATTACCTTCCAATTAGAATGTGTCAAATTATGAAATTGTTGCCATGTTATATTTTTATGTTGCTATGTATGAAAATAAAAAGAACTACATAATTTTTTTTATTTTCGAACCCATTTTTTAATTAAAACGTGATTAAAACCAACAAGTCTCGAGTTGAAAAGGAAAATTGTATAAAACACAAAAATGATGGAAAACCATACTTTAATTATATTTTTAAAGAAATGTTAACTGTTTCTTCCATAAAACAGTTGTATCAGATTATAGCCGTGTTTTCAATATTTTTAATCCACCATGAAATTCCCCAAAAACATGATGTTAATTTTGTTAAAATAAAGATAAGAATAATTGAATAAACGTAGAACAGTCGTAACCATAAAAATTTATTAGTAATCAGTTTCTAAGATTAAATACAACCTATATCAACTTGTATACATAAAGTTCTTAACAGACGTTGAATTTTACGTTATGAAATACTTTCTTACATTTTTTATTTGTTTTGATGCATTACATCATTTGGCGGTAAGAATATTATTCGTAATATTGGCGTCAAACAAATTTCTCGCTTCTCACGAACCTAAGTTATACGATAAGCTCTTCTTTCCGTTTATATTATCAGTTGAATGAGTATCTATTGCTGGCTTGTTAGTTATGTTCTTCTTTGCCTCTTCTACGTCGATTATAGGTTGGCAAGGTTGGTCACTTCGCTATTTCTAATTGCTAATTTACTTAAAAAACCATATTTTTAGATATCATCAGGATATGAAGATATACAGAGATACGAAGATGTACCGCAACAATTTAATAGTAACGCAGAAAGCTATGAAAAGTTAAAGGTGAATCGAAATATATCACTAAATATTTATTGAGAATTTTGCTCCACAGCCGAAACATGTAGATGTAAAATTCTTAAAGCATGACAGAAACGACAATTTTTGTATAGATTCGGTAGTGAATATCCGAAAGCGTTTTATATCCATTCTCATACTTTTTTAATATTTAACTCTGTTAAGTTTGTTATAGGGTAACGTTTTTTTTTCTTCTCACTTCAGAGTCCAAGTTATCAGTACAAGCTTGAGGGTATGGCTGGAGACGTAACCGATTTATTGGGATCTAATGTACATTTTCGACAGTCGGGAACTTACGACGACTACGGTAGACGATTCTTCTTCTTCAACGATGTAAGTTTTTTGAGTGAAAGTAGGAATTGCCATTGGCAAAATATTTAATATCAGAGAAGTAAGAGAGTAATAGTTAAGGATGGAAAGAGAGGATAAAATTAGCCTATAATATGCCCGTCTATATCAGCTACCCTTCACTGAAAGTCCGGTCGAAATCGGCCCAGCCGTTTCGGAGATTACCCGGAACAAACGCGGCTTACGGACAGACAGTCAGCCAGACAAAAAATTAAAAGCGATTTTCGTTATCAGCAACGAAAATTCATCATCTTCCCGAAATGTGGATTTTTTCTTTTGATATAAGACACTCCAATTTTATTACATGTATAGATAGATCAAAGAAGAGAGTAATAGTTAAAGAAGGGAGATGAGAAAAAATGTAGATGTCACTTACTTTATTGTCTTTATTTTGCCTATTTTGCAGGATGAGAGTAGGAAAAATACTAACCCAGCAAATGAAAATTTGGTACCGATGAAGGTATATTTTATTCTTTGCAACGTTTTTCTTTTATTTATACTCGTCTGTTGATGTTATTGTTCCAAAATTTATTATTTCTGTGCTCTAGGCACCTCCGGAATTGGTTGTAGCCTTAGCGAAATTGTCCGCGAAACGTGAAGCAAATAACATAGTGGATCCTTTAGAAGAATTAGCCAAAAGATCTATCGTAAGAACTGGGGTAAGTTTTTTTTAAAGCAGGTTTTTTTAAACAACCATACCTTCTCGTATAAGTTTTCAAAAAATGAATGGTAAAAAAAAAATTGTCTATTTCACAAAAAAATATTTTTTAACAATTTTTTTAAGGATTATTGGGATGGCGTGTGGAAAGAAGACGTTGAAGTACCCACTAACAACGTACTAAGATCTAAAGATAAACCAGTTCCTGGCGTAGTAAGTTTGTTAACTTTTTTTTTTCAAAATGAGAAGCAGAAATTTGTACATATTGAAATAACTTAAAAACTACAGGGGCAATTTCAAAAAATCTTTCACCGAAAAGCTATGTTACCGATGAGTAACGGAGGCTACATTTTTTACGATGATGTTGCGAGCAATAGCTGAGTTATAAAATTGATATATTATTTTCAGGGTATAGTAAAAGCGAAAGTCGCACCTGGGTCAAAATTATACCGGTTGATATCCGTTCTGCAACAGTTTTCGCCTCGATTACTGTACGTCGTTAACAAGGAACAAGGGAAATGATTTGTCAATTATAATATTCGCAATTAATTTGTTTTAATATACCTATAGTGTTAGAGGAAGTTTGAGAGTAGCCCCAGTGGTTGAGAAAATAAGGAGTAAAAGGTTAGAGGGAGGAGAAGGGATGAATCGCATGTAACAAGAAGGATGTTAGTTATGAATGTGGAGGGGTACATCGGTAGAGGTAGACCTAGAAAGAGATGGATGGATTGCGTGAAAGGTGACATGATCAAGAAGGGAGTGATGACTGAGATGACGGATGATAGAATGCTTCGGAGGACGAAAACCCAGGGCGCCGACCCTACGGGAGTAGGATAAGGCAGAGGAGATGATAATGATACCTAAAGAAGTTTTCTCTATACTAATACAATAGAACATTGATAAGTTAAAGTCCAAGGGAAACACAAAATACTTTAAGTTATAGAGGTTTTAAGTTATCAAGACATTGTAGAGGTTTTGGGCTCTGATGGGAAGGGGACATATTATTTTTTGAAGACTACAATACTATAAAGAGGTTTTCAAGTTACCGAGGTTTGAGTTATCGAGGTTCTACTGGACTATAAAGACGAAAGATTTGTATTTTTATGTATTGCAATTAAAAAAACGATTAAAAAAAATCACCATTAAAATGCTACATTATCAGTGAGTTACAGTGGCTATCTTTCTTATTATTTTTTTTAATTTCACGGGAACGAAGTCGGGCGAAACAACTAGTTAAGAATATATTAGCGATAAAAAAACAAGAGTTACAACGAAGGAAAAATACATGTGTTGTAACCTTTTTTTTTAAATAGAAACTGAAATATGTACATAAAACATTGCTGGCATACAACATTGGTTATAGTTTTTCATAAATCCAGGGTAAATCGCAAAAAAATGAAGTTTATAGTAAATTTTTCTAACATGTTCGCTGTTTCACTTTGACATTGGTCAAGGTCAAAAAAATATTAACAAAGACAAAATTAAAAAGCAATGTTTATTCATATTTTTATTTAAACCTAGTTGCGTCATTAGACGCAACAAGGTTATTAGTTTGCAGTGACCACATATCCGGTATAGTTCGTTTCAATATTTTTATTTTGCGATAAGCTTCAAGTATTTTTGGTTTTAAATTTGGATTATCTTCGAAATATGTCACCATATTCCTTAAATCATCTTTTACCTCGCGTTGAGTTACTATCCTTCGCATTTCATTAAAAAAATATTCCGCGGATAAATAGTGAGTTCTAATAAAAGCGCAGATTTCCTTCACTTTTATTTCATGGATCTCGTCTTGACTGAGAAATTCTTGTAATTTATGACCTTTTATTACTCTATTCAATTCGCTTTCAGTCCAATCATGTGGTACTTTATTACCTAAACTTTTTCTCGTATTTGGTATTGGACGTTCATATACGTATATATTGAATTTATTTAACACATTTCCTGTTTCCGGATTAACATCGGTAACATTTTGATCTACGTCATTATACAGTTCGATGAAATTTCCTCTATTTGACGGCAGAAAACATACCTACAACAAACACAATTTTTTTTTAAAGTATTAAGAGTTGGCAGCTTGGTTAGACGTAAGATCTCAGCCTGACCCAAGGTATTACCTATTTAAATTGCATATTTCTTGAAATCTTAAATGAAATAATACAGTTTTTACATTTGTATAGTAGTTATGTAGTATACATGTTTATATTTTTTCCCTTGCCATATTCGACTGGACTATGTAATAGTCGCTAACCACAGGTCCTCGTACTAAAGACAAGCTACATAACTGATTGGTTAGCTACAAACTCATCATACTTCATACTAATATTATATATGCAAAAAATTATATGGGTGGATGGATGTTTGTTAGAGTTTGTAGCCCAAACGACTGAATGGATTTTGAAGAAATTTGATACAGATGTAGAGGATAGTCTGGAAGAACACACAGGCTACTCACTTTTGTGTTTTTTTTAATTCCACGCGGATGGAGTCGCGGGCGAAAGGTAGTACATAATAATTAAACATGAAAAAACTTACAGCAAGAAGTGAAGGTATAATGAAATTCATTTGGTTAGAATATAATTGTCTGACTTTATCGGTGTCATGTAAGACAAGAATCATCTCATATACTAGTAATTACAATACCGTGCATTACGTGTTTGAAATCTAGGGTTGTCACCTTGTCATAGACCATGACAGAATCCTAATTTTTAGTCAGAAAGTATTACAATATTAGGCAACCACTGTGAAAATAACAGAACTCAAAAACTACTGGGCCGCTTTAAAAAAATATTTCACCATTAAAAAGCTATGTCAGCACAGAGTAACATAGGCTATAATCGAACTTTTTTTTTAATTACACCCAGGCTAAGTCGCGGGCAACAGCTAGTCTATACTGAAATTATAAAGAGGAAAGATTTGTATTTTTGTATGTATTGAAATAACTCAAAAACTACTGGGCCGGTGTCAAAAACTCTTTCACCAATAAAAACCTACATTATCAGTGAGTAATAGGCTTTATTTTTATTACTTTTAATTTCACGAGGACAAAGTCGCGAACAACACTTAGTTTTTAATGTCTATAATCACAGTGAAGACAGCTTTATAAAGGTAAAATTGTTTAGGTACTTTTTTTATTTAATTTCCATTAAATTTGACGATAGTGACAACCCTGGATAAAATATTTTGATTGAATGCAGTCAGTGTAACGCTGATAAAGTGTAATTGAATGGATTTACAATGTCACGGGTTCAGTTGTTTTTAAATACAAAATTAAACTGTCATCTTCATCATCATCACCATTATCTGGTGATGACCAGCTCACTAAAGGTCCCCACTGCCCTCAGTCCCCCTGCTTGCTGTCTACCTTAAGTAAGGGGTGACTAGGCTAAGGACTAAACTATCATCATCATCATCATCACCAGCTCACTATACGTCCCCACCGAGGGGCTCGGAGCCTACCCTAATAAGTGGTGACCAGGCCATAGTCAACCACGCTGGCCAAGTGCGGGTTGGTTGACTTCACACATATCTTTGAATTTTTTCACCGATATGTGCAGGTTGCATCACGATGTTTTCCTTCACCGTAAGAACGTCGGGTAGATTATGTACATATGAAAATTCGAAAATCACATTGGTACATGGCGGGATTCGAACCCAAGACCCGTAGATTACGAGTTAAGTGTTCAAACCACTGAGCCACCGACCGACTAAACTATGCATTATTTTAATTAAATAATTACATTAGTTTTCCATTAAAGAATCAAGACTATCTAATTAGTAATTTAAAAGAAAAAAAAATAATTGAAGTATGTTACTTGAAGTCAAAATTTACTTTGAATCGTTGAAAAATATCGCCCGTAGCAGAAAAATGAATAAACTACGATAAGAAATATGTGCAAGTAAAATACTGGTTTACAAATACTCTATTGAAAATAGATTTTTATTATTAATTTTATCGTATTGTTTAATTTAATGTTATTTCTAAGTAGCAAAATCGATATATATGTGCGAAGTCATTCCAATTGAATAAAAAAATGATTTAGTTTGTTTTTTGTTTAAAAAAAAATAATGAAAAATAAATTTTTGTTGTTAATTATTGCAACATTGTTTATTGAGGTAAAATATAATTGAAATTAAATTATTTTTTACTCTCAAAAAATATTTTTTATTTTTAAAAAAATAACTAAAAAATTCCTTGTACTACATATTTTTTTTTCTATTTCAGATAAACACTGGTAGATTCGAAGTCCCCGAGGAATTCAGGTTTATAAATTACCCAACATTAGTTGTTCCAGGCAAGAATATTGCAGCGGCATTACAAAGAACACCAAAAAGATTTAAACTAAGGAAATTGTGATAAAATGTCTTTGAAAATAAAGAGTAATACAACAAAGTTAATTGATAACACCATTTAAAAAAAAAAAACTTCTTTGTAAATTTGTAATTGGAAAAATGTTTTTTTTTTTATCGAATGAATTGCAATATTTTTTTTAATTAGTTAATGAAACTAGCTATCAATACTCATAGTTTTTTCTTACATAAATAGTAACTAACTATTTAAACTAACTTTTAACCTATAAGAGATTAAGATAAGAATTTAAGCCAGTCATCTATAAACACTTTTTACTTTACAATGGTACAGACAAAAAAATAATTTATATTCCAAATATAATATTACAAAGAGTAAAGATTTGTATTTTTGTATGTATTGAAATAACTCAAAAACTACTGGGACAATTTCAAAAAAATCTTTCACTATTAGAAAGATAACTTATCTGTGTGTAACATAGGATATGTCTTTTATTATTTTTTTCACGGGGACGAATTTTTAATATACCTCAAATTTCATATCAGCCCCATTCTGTAAAACTGACATCAGTAAAATCTTCAGCTCGGAATCTTCTAAGACTTGGTGGTAATTCTTTATATATGTTAAAAGATTCATTATATATCCATGGAAATGTATGAGTAACACCATTATTATCATATATTGTAGTCTCAGATGTGCTTTTAGTAGTTTTTTCTGATTGTAACCTCTGATACAAGTCAGAGAAAGAAGGTTGTTGTGGTTCAACCTTTATTTGTTCATTATACACAACTGAAATAGGAAAAAAAAGGGATAAGTACATTAATAACATAAATATGACTAAAATAATATCTACATTTGCTTATCTTTACTAAAATTGTAGAGGAAAGATTTGTATTTTTGGATTTTTGTATGTACTGAAATAACTCAAAAACTACTGGAACAATTTCCAAAATTCTTGCACCATTAAAAAACTGTTATCACTGAATAACATAGGGTGTATTTTGGCTTTTTTATTTTAAATGGACGAAGTCGCGAGTAACAGTCTATACTAATATATAAAAACGACACAAACACAAACTACAATTTTTATATGTATCAAGCACCAAAAACAACCGGATTGATTTAAAATATTCTTTAGACATTAAAAAGGAGAGAAATAACTGAGAAACAGAGACTACATTAATGTTTTTTTATTTGTTTGTCAAAGTTATGGACAAAAGCAAGTACTTTATCAAAAAACTATGTGCATATTTACGTAGATTTCAAGCAGATTTTAAAATATATAGAGGAGGCATAGTTGGCACTTCACTTGAACATTTCCAAATAATCACATATGACTATAGCCTCAAAAACACATGTCAATATAATTCATTATATTTAAATTAATTACCGTTAGTCATTTTATTTTGTGACATTGTTTAGTTTATTTCACACCAAAAGACGGAGATTATTGTAATTTTTTATATTTTATTACAAGTCAATACAACACAAGGTGAAATGTTCACTATGTCTTGTCTATGTATTTTTAAATGTCTATGAATTACAAAGTAGAACATACCATATTCCCTTAGTGCTTCAATTTGTTCTTGAGTATAATGTGAAAATCTACAGATACCACCAAAGTTGCATTCACCCTTTAAAAACCTCAAGCAAGGCTTTTTGTAACTCTCTTCTTTTAATATTGTAGCCGCATCTGGAAATGTAAAATTTTAATTAATAAAAATAGATCAATACCTCTGTCTTTTGTATATCAGTAAACTTTTACTGTTTTTCTCGAATTTAATTCCTACATTAACCCAATATTCTTAATAATCATACTAATATTATAAATGCGAAAGTTTAGGTGGATGGTTGTTTGTTATAGTTTGTAGCCTAAATGGCTGAATGGACTTCAATGACATTTGGAATGGATGAAGTCTGGAAGAAAACATGCTTTGTTTTATTTTTTTTAATTCCACGCAGACGGAGTCGCGGGCCAAAGCTAGCATATTACCCCTGCTGGGTATAGGCTTCCTCCATGTGTTTCCACTTGTCCAACAACATTCTTATGGTAAAGAAGAATGTTCGAAGAAATTTAGATATTTGTGGAGGCCATGACTAACTTTGGGCAGCTGCACCAACACAGAAAGTGAATCACTAAGTCAGGGTAAATATGGCAATGAAGACTCCAAGCATAGTGTCATATAGCGATGATACATGTAAAACTTATTCAACCATACTATACAGTATAATAGACTATGTTTTATTAGTGTTTAGAATGTGTATATTAGAGGAAATTTTAAAGTAGCTCTAGTGGTGGAGAAATTAAGAAGCAAAAGGTTAGCATGGTATAAATATGTTAGCGACAAGACAATGGGGACATAAACCAAAAAGTATTATGAATGAATGTGGATGGTTACAAAGGAAGAATAAGACCGAAGAAAGTATGGATTGTGTGAAAGAGGATTTGCTTAAGGAGTGGATTCAGATATGACCGCTGATAGAGATGTTTGGAAAAACAGTACATACTCTGCCGACTCTCCATAAGAGATGAGGGCGAGTTAATGATGAGACTATGTTTTAGTAGTAAGAATAATGTAAGGAAAAATTGAAATACCTTTGTACTGTTGATAATGTTCACTGACTAATTTCTGATGAACAGTTCCTTTTAGATGTGTTCTTATTATTGTAGGAGTGGCAACCATGGTTTTGTCACAGTAATCACAATAATATCGTTTACCCATGGTTCTGAAAACAATTATGGGATGAGTCAAAATTTGCTTTTTTCGTATTATTTTACAAATGAATTATATGGTAGAAATGTTATTAAATCATGTTAAGATACCATTAACCCATTTTTATGAATAAAAGAATTTCAAAAGTAATAATGTAACTTACGTTAAATATTTTAAGAACGTGAACTTTTACCGATGCATGTATTGTTGTTTTTTTTTAAATAGTTTAGATTATTCTATAACGTTTTATATAATGGTTATAAGTATTTTTAACAGTTATTTATATATATTTTATAACTTTTAATACAACAGGTGCGAAAAAATTAAAAACAAAAATTGTTGACAAATTGAAACATTGACAGAGATAGAATGAATGTTGCCATTCACAATTTATAAACTACTAAAAAATATAATTATTTTTATTTAGAATTTGGTTAATTGAATTTTTATTTATTGTTACAATTTTTGGATACGCATAGTGTTTTATTTTATTTTGTTAAAAGATTACAAATATAACCTTTTACTTTATTGCGTTAATGCAATGCATGCAGTAAAGTGAATGTTTTTCCCAATTTGTTGCAAAGTATACGATAAGGCAATCTTATTATACTTTTCGTTACTTTAATTTTCAAAACAAAATGTGAAGGGTAGTTTAATTAAATAGCATCAAAGTTTAACAGTGGTGTATTTGAGTGTTTTAAACATGACCGTGGTAAAAGCGATATATCGTGAATTACAAGACTTTATCGTTACCTTAGACTTTTTAGTTGTGCTTAAAAGAACCATGAAAACTATTTCAGTGCGTTAGAGAAATGAAAAATGCTACGAGTACGTTGCGAAAAGATTTTTTGGTAAGCAATTTTTTTTGTGATATTTTTATCCGTGTATGTATGTATAATTTTTATTCTTCACAAATTAAGTTAAAAAGGGTACAAAGTCCTTAAATATTAAGCACACGTATTGCATTTAGGACGATAAAAGTAAGGTACATTAAGATATCTGTTTAATCTCGGTACACCAAAATTGGGATACGATAATCGTGCTTCTATAGGTCTTATAGTAACAGGATAGAGCGACTGAAAATTGTCTTCAAGGATGTTTACTGTAGGATTTCTAGTGATGCTCGGTGGTGGAGGAAATTTAGGGAATAACTCAGAAGGGTTTTTACGAAAACTGTTGAATTCAATAGGTTTAGGAGTGGTTGTGGCTATTGGTTTGGGTTTATACGCGTATGGATAAGAATTAGAAAACGGATTAAAATTAAATTCCTCTAACGGTTTGGATTCGGATGACGTAAACGGATCGTAAGGTTTTTGCGGTTTTTGAGAGAAATCGTTAAATTTAATAGGTGGAGGGTTGAAAAATCCGGTTGGCATTATTGTTTCTGATGACATAATTTTTGAAAATTGCAGAGGATTCTGATTGTTAGGTGGAAAGTCGTCGTTAAAAATATTTCCGGTTCGACCTAAATTAACAAGACTGTCGGGGCTTGGGTTTCCGGAAAAGCTTCTACGACTACCTGAAACAAAATTGTTTGTTTTAAAATTTCTTCAGTTGTCAGCAAAATTGTAAACATTATAATTACATTTTTATAATAATGAAATAACAAGTTTGAAGACATTAAATACTAACGTATTTTTAAACAATTAATATAATTTTAACTAGTCATCTTAATTTAAGCACTCCACTATAGAACTCGCCAGAAATGCGCGCGAATAACCAATCCTCCTAATGACAGTGACAGCTGTCAGCTAGGGACGTAACGTTTATGCCGATAATCTAGTGTTGCCCTAATTCTACAGCACAGTACTAATTTTCTTCTTAACAATATGGACTATTCAAATTCGATGTTTAAGAAGTTAAAATTATTATTAGTTTCAAATCACATTAGAAAAAAAACATTACAACGTAGGCGCATTACATTTTGACACGACGTAATTAAAATATAAAACGGAGAACTAACATTTACATGATGTTTATTCAAACTAAAAATTATTACCAACCCAAAAGTTTTATGTTGTCGTTTACTTCGAAGCTCGAATCTACAGCTGGTTCAACATCATCAAATTTTGACGCTGTTCTAGCTTTATGATCCAAGATAGTATCTTGAGCTTCATGAGAACCAATACGACTGGAATCTACTGGTGAATTATCGTCTACTGTTTTCCCTTGTATCTCATCTTTATCTGCATCAATTTTATCTATTACTTCACCATCGTTTCCACTTTTTTCCATATCATCAATAGAATATTCATCAAATTCATCATCATTTATGTTAGAAGTCCTTTCACTGTCTACATCATCTGTATTTAATTCGGTTTTCTCAGATGATTTTCTATTCATGTCATCTGATGAAGATCTGCGCGTGTTTTCATCTAAATTACCATCAATTTCTTGATTGTCTATTGCCGTTTTTATATCAGAATTATCTGTTACATGATCTGATGCTCCTTCTGACGAACGTTCTACACGTGATTCTGTAACTTCATGTACATTTTCGTCATTTTTATCGTCAAGCAATTCGTCACCTTTTTTAGATTCCAAAGGGTTATCGTCAGATTTTAAATCTACATTTTCTACATTTTCTTCTTTATCCGATTCCTGTAATATCACTAGATTAATAGAGTTATGATTTAAAAAATAAAAAATAACATTTAATCCTCAACACAATAACACAATCATAAATAACAAAAGAAAAACAAACATGACATAGTAATAGAAAAAATATTTAAAATTTTAGAGTCTGTGATTTTAGGTTATTGTGAAATTCAAAGAGATTCAGAGTAATACTAGTTATAGAGTGGACATTACGAGCACATTCCTTTAAACCTAGTAAGGCTATCTGTCACAAGTGTCTTACAAGAGTACGAAACTGTACTCTTGTACCAGATTTATTTATCCTGTTTCCTGCTTTTGTCAAACGTTCGTGGGTTCAGTGCACGAGGTTTTATATATGCTGTTGCTCACGACTCCGTCCGCGTAAAACAAAAAAAATAGACCTTTCTCATTTCTTACCATTGTGCAAGAATTATTAAAATCGGCCCAGTAGTTTTTGAGTTATTACAATACATACAAAAATCCAAAAATGCAAATCTTTCCTCTTTATAATATTAGTATAGGTATGTTATTAGTATAAATTACAACTAAAAATAAACTAAAACCGTGTATACACTTAGTCTTCACTTAGCTTAGGTGGAATCGTGGTCAAGCGTTAGTTTATTCAGGTTAAAAAAAAACCACTTTTTAGATACATTAAATTTTACTGCCATGTCTATATAAGTTAAAAGTCTGCGGTCAAAATACTTACAGATCGTACTGGTGTTAAATACGCAACCGTCAGCAGTAACCCAAATAAAATTAAATGATTTTGCATCATTACCGCAATTACAATTATATTAATGTGTACTACATAACGTTTATATCAGTACTAAGTAGTGTTTTCAGTTAATAAGACGCTTATTACTTTTAGACCGTAAAATCGATTTGTGGCAGTAAATCTTCAACGGCATCCGTACACAATCCTTATTGCTCTTTACTATTTACATCAAACTGATTATTTTTCATGGTTTAACTGATTATGCGCCTTCGTTTTCTGGCAATCTGTCACACAGAGCAACCTAGTATGGATTCCTGTTATAGCGGAATACATCTTACTAATATAAATGTGAAAGTTTAGATGGATGGATGGTTGTTTGTAGTCGGTTGAACGGATTTCGTTGAAATTTGGTATAGATGTAGAGGATTGTCTGGAAGAACATATAGGCTATTCATTTTTTTTAATTCCAAGCGGACGGAGTCGCGGGCGAAAGTTAGTAATATTAAAAATGCAAGAGTTTATATGGATATTTGTTTGAGCTTGTAGTCTAAACGGTTGAACGGATTACGATGAAATTCGCCATAGTTGTAGAGGATTGTCTGGAGGAGCACATAGGCTACTTATTTTTGTTTTTTTTTTTTAATCCCACGCAGATGGAGTCGCGGGCGAAAGCTAGGAATATTAAAAATGCGAAAGTTTAGATGGATGGATGTATGTTAGAGTTTGTGTTCTAAACGGTTGAATGGATTTCGTTGAAATTTGGTATAGTTGTAGAGGACAGACTGGAAGAACATTATAGACTATTCATTGTTGTTTATCATTTTGTTTATTTCAGCTTTTGAATACATTAAATAGTTAATAGTTAACAATTTGGAGGAAATTGTTAACTATACGTAGTCAAACATGATAAACGTTATAATAGCTAATGTTGAATTCTTTTTTTAATGGTTCTACGGCCATTTGATCTTTTCCCATGACTTTCCCCATTTTTGACCTCACAATAATTTAAAAAGTTTGGTTATGTAATCTGATAATGAAGACAACAATCTTGAGATTATTGTTGAAAAAAGTAAGCCGAAAATGAAACCAAGGCCAGACTATTGTCTTGTACTTTTTTCCTTTGTGATTTTTTGTCTAAGTAGGTTTTATGTGCTATCTGACAGAATAAACAGCGATAGCAGCGCCTCGCGGCCGAGATGCGCACTGAATCTAGTTTTAAGAACTTTTTATAAAACCTCAGAGAGAAATATGAACTGTTATTAAAAAGAAGAAAGAAGAAAGACGGAAGATGTCAATCAGAACTTTTCTTTTTTACATTTTCGATTTGTTTCATTGAAATTCGTTGCAGACTTTATCTTTGATATACATATTTTTTTTTATTTAAACAGCGAATAAAATGGTACGTAAACTTAACAATGTAAATAGTGTAATAATTTCATCTTAACTTCATTGAAGGATTACTTGACAAATTTATATTTCTTATTACGAAACTAGATTATCATATGCCTAATCCCTACGTCCTAATCTAACCAGTAAGGTAATGAGAAATTTTTCGCTGTTTGGTAACTAGTGATTGTTATACTTTTACCCTTCTTAACCGCTAAAAGTAAAAATGTGTACTCACCCTGAGTACACATTTTTATTTTCCATCTAATACGGTTACAAGTACTATTGTTTCTTTTATACTTAAATTATTCCACCAGTTACTGGTGCCGTCAGAATAAAATTGGTTGTGTGATATACGGAACTTTTTTAAGTCGAATAGTCTGGACGAACACGTAGGCTACTCACTTTTTTTAATTACATGCGGATGGAGTCCCGGGCGAAAGCTAGTAATATTTTAAATGCGAAAGTGGATGGATAGATGTTTGTTAGGGTTTGTAGCCTAAACGGCTGAACGGATATCGATGAAAATTGGCATAGATGTAGAGGATAGTCTAAAAGAACACATGGGCTACTCATTTTTGTTTTCCTTTTAATTCCACGCGGACGTTGTCATGGGCGAAAGCTAGTAGCAAATAATATTTTGTTCACTTTACTTTATACGGTTTATTTCAATGCCAAGTTTGATATGCCTTTTAATTTATACTTTATGTAATTCTAGAACTTTCGCTTTGTAATAAGCTCTCTGTTGCTGAATAGTTTTATTACCAGGGCTGTATTTACTTAATAAGGGTTATTGTTCAGGCGGAAGGTTAACAGGGGCGTCGCGGCACGTTCCATACCTTGTAAATGTTTTGATTTTATATGGCTTTAAAAATAAAATTTGCTTATTTAAACTAGAAATTAGTTGTGATTGATAAACTAATTGCGAGGCAATTCATATAGGTACTGAATGATTGTGAGCTGATTTGTTATTTTGTCTCTTAGCATTTATTTAATTAATTTAAAACCTAACAGCCTTACAAATAAATGTAAATTTAAATTAGGTATAAACTAAGAATAAGAAATAAGAAAAAAATGTAGTAATATTTGCTTGTACTCAGTTTATTCCTAAGTTTAACTTTATACCACGTTTATTTGTAAGGCTGTTAGAGTTTTGTCCGGCAATTTATGAATAGAAAGGGTTTAAAAATTTAATCTCCTCGGGAGCAAAAACGTTACTCCGTAACTCTCTTAACGATATTTGTTTCATATGCTATTCCAATATTAAGATTCATTAAATCAGATAGGTAAAAATCAAAATCAAATATTGATTTTGAATTAGTAAATAAAAGTGATTGTGTTAGGCGAAAACACCTCAAGACACACCACGCGTATTTCAATTGGTTGCAAGAACTCAGGCTGAAGAAGATGCCTACGATATAAAAGCGAACAGAAAACAACCCAAGCCATCGGGGTAAGTAAAACCAAAATTTATTTTTTCAAAATTATTATTTACAATTAGTTATCAATAAACTCATTAAATCTTTCGTAAGACATTATACTAGATAATTTATAACACGGCTAAACTCACGTGGACACTTTCGGTGTCCTCACCGACCCGTTTCAGACCCGTCGGGAGTCCATCTTGTAGTGACCGTCGCGACGCGATAGCGAATAAAAGCGTAACCTCTTACCCTAAAGAAGGACCCCCGACGAGTCTGAAACTGGTCGCTGCCTACACTGACAGTTGCCAGTTTACCCGTGTTATAAATTATATAGTTTATCAAGCTTTGTTTTGCCATATACATAAAAGACGTAATTAATGAAAACAAATTCGAATGTGATTCAAAAATTTTTTCAAATCGAAATGAACTTTTTACGAGTAAGTATCTATTACCTCAATTTTAATATTTAGATTTCTAATAAAGACATTTTAAACTATAGGTTGATTGGATCAATAGCTCATTTAGTGAAAGGTGCATTGGGTGGTGGTATCCTGAGTGGGCACGTTGCCTGGATGACAGCAGGACTGTGGGTGGCCATGCCAGTCTCACTGTGCTGCGGAATCTATATGTTCTACTGTCTTAATGTAAGTGCCACTTCTTATTGGTAAGAATGGTAGATTAAAAGCAGGAGCATCTTTGACTATCGTGTAACTGTTGTGCGATTGTCGATTATTTTGTAGTCCTCAACTGTTTAAACAACTAAAAATCGAGAAGTGTGCGCTCCATAGATGCTCATAGGAATCAAAGTGCGACTAAATAGTTTGTTTGACTAAATATTTCAGTCATATGTGTGCGCACTTAAAGTTCTTAGTACAACTCTTATGAATCTAACCAAGTAGCAATTAATGTAATATGCAAAGTAATGTAACAAATAGAAGTAGAGAACAAATATATATGAAAATTAATGTAACGTGTAGTGTAATGTAACAAATAGAAGTAAAGAAACAAACAGATATATACAAAATGTAAAAGACAATAGGGAAATAAAATTGTATAAACAATCAATGCCGCAGGATAAAAATTATAAAACAGAACAAGTCGGCAAATTAAGTGCTACGCAAGAAGAACAGAGACGGCGAAAGAAAAAAAACTAAGTACATGCAATATTGGGATCATCAAAGTTCAGGATATATTCGTGTAGGGTGTAAGCCGCAATAGTATAGTCTTCTTATTGTAATAAAGGGGAATGATTTTCAGATATTAGTGATGTCGGCTCAGATATTGTATAAAAGGACTAGAGTTCCGTCCATGACATACTCGGATGTCGGTGAAGCGGCTTGCGCGTGCCATTCAAATGAATCTATCAGGAAATTGGCAAAGACTTTCAGGTATTACAAAAATGTATTTTAAACTCAATTCTGTTAAAATGCTGTTGGATTTTAATTACTATATCAAATTTTAACTATCATACTAATATTATAAATGTGAAAGTTTAGATGGATGTTTGTTAGAGTATGTAGCCTAAACAGCTGAACGGATTTCGATGAAATTTGGTATAGATGCAGAGGATGGTCTGGAACACATAGGCTACTTTCGTTTTTTTAATTTCACGCGGACGAAATAGCGAGCAAAAGCTAGTACTAATATAAAGAGAAAACGTATTTTTGTACGTATTGAAATAACTCACAAACTACTGGGCTGATTACAAATTTAGTATTAAAAAGTTACGTTATCGTTAACATAGGCTATGTTTTTTTGTTATTTTATAACACATGGGCGAAGTTACGAGCAACAGCTAGTGAAAAATTAAAAACCAATAAACGCTGAACGTATAACTCATTGTCACGTTCTGTCTGAGCCGAGCGTGCGAGCGAGAGCGCGGTATCAGCGATAGAGAGGCGCGATTGGTTTAAACCAATAGACCATCGACTTTTTTACATCATAAGATGGCAAACGAGCAAGCGTCCATCGGAATCCGACAAAATGGCAAAGCGACTGCTACCCATTGACATTCGCAATAGCGGCTACTTTGCCTACCCTTGATCGACAGAGGAGGAGACGCACATAAAGATGACATTTCCCATTCCTATGCGTATCCTCCTAAGTTGTGTCTCCGGCACCACACTCGTCAGACGAAACTCGGAATTGCTGCCACTTCACGCCTGTCTATGTCACTTGTGACGTTATCTCGTAAAAATGTAGTTCATAAACCATTATATTTCAGGTATATGATAGACGCCATGATATGCATAGATTTATTTGGATCTTGCGCCACTTATCAGATTATTATAGCAAAATCATTAAAACAATTAGTGGAGAATACGCAAACGACGTCAATGGAAGGCGCACATGGTGAGTAACATGGTCTTTTAAAAAACTTTCCAATCTATCTGTATTTTGTTACTAATTCTGTCAATCTATTTGTTTGCCTGTTCTGTCATTCAAAATCTTAAGACCAGTCTTCTACTTACTTTGGTTATAATATGGTATTGTTGTCTTTTTGATTATAACCATTATGACGTTAACTGTCGTGGTTGGTGGC
The DNA here is from genome assembly GCF_000836215.1 of Papilio polytes. Lineage (NCBI taxonomy): Eukaryota > Metazoa > Arthropoda > Insecta > Lepidoptera > Papilionidae > Papilio > Papilio polytes. The sequence goes on from NW_013527804.1 coordinate 2,456,611, forward strand.
GTAGGTGGGGATTAGAATTGATATTAGAAAATTAATAATACGAGTGGATGTAGAAATTTTAAAACAATCTAGTAAAACAGGCGCTTTTAATTCATACCATAATCGGTCATTACCAAGCAACGACCTATTTATAAAGAGTAAAGTAATTTTAACATTGGTAGAGCCCGCTTTAACATCTTCGCACTTAATGGGTCAGCTCGCCCGGTGTAATACCACGACCACACAGAAGACAGCCGTGAAGTTAAAACAATTCCGCGTTTCGACTAATGAGTGTGGTGCCGGAGGCCCAATTTTAGTCCGTTTCCAATTCCACCCTCTTCTTATAAGGAATGGATTGGATGGGTAAGTGGATTTGACGGTGGAGACGAATAGGAAAGGGAAATATCCTCTTTATGCACGTCTCCTTCTCCGTCGATTGAGGGTAGGCAACGAAGCTGATGTCTATGGGCAGCGGTAGCTTCGCCCTTTTGGCGGATTTAGGTAGCAGCTTGCTCGTTTGCCTCCTTGTTGTATAAAAAAATTGAAGTACTTGGTCGGATTATCAGAATCGAGAACTCATTTGTCCAATGTTGTAATGTTTACTTTCCAGGAATGCCTGGTTTGCGATTCTATTTGGCTTGCTTGATACCATTCGTGATAATGATTTGTTTAATCAGACATCTGAAATGGCTTGCGCCGCTGTCAATTGTCGCTA
>NW_013527804.1:2457337-2554366 GCF_000836215.1 Papilio polytes
AGCGTTTTAGCTTCCCTCATCAGATTTTCTGATAAAACCTACATTGTAATAGCACATGTTTTCTCTGAAAATGTAGGTATATCAAGAAATCTGATGAGGGAAGGTCATCAATAGATGCGTATCTCTACCTATAATAATACTAATAATAAAGTTACTTTCGCCCGCGACTACTCCTGCGTAGAGTTTAAAAAAGTGAGCCCATGTGTTCTCCCAGACTATCCTCTACATCTGTGTCAAACTAACATCCATCCATCTAGACTTTCGCATTTATAATATTACTATGAAATGCCAAAATTGTATGGTTTTATGCATGTATGTTAGCAAGTATGTCTAAGGATTTCCGGACCTCTGTGAAGTTTGACACATATGTAGAATGTAGTGAGAACACTAAGTTTTATTTAAATTCAGCGCAGACGAAGTCACGGGCCAAAGCTAGTCTATACTAATATTATAAAGAGGAAAGATTTGTATTTTTGTGTGTATTGAACTAAAAAACTACTGAGATGATTTCTCAAATTCATCCATCATTAAAAAGCTACGTTAGCACTGAGTAACGTAGACTATATTTTTAATTTCACGTGGACGAATTCGCGTGCACAAGCTAGTATACAATATAATATTTGTTTTAACATCATTGTATATTTTTCCAGTGTTTTGTATTATGGTGGCAGTGTACTACGCTTTTGAAAATAACCCAACTTTCACGGGCATGGTTCCTTATACATCGTTATACAACTTTTTTGAATTTATCGGTATGGCCGTGTTCAGTATGTCTTGTGCTGCTGTTATTATCCCTATTGAGAACAATATGAAGGAACCGGCTAAATATCGCATCGCTTTAGGCACCGGTAAGTATATTTTACAACTTGAAATCGCAGAGGTAAATTCGAAATTTTATCTGTATAACATTTGGAAAGTCATTTCTTTAAAAAAGCCAATGTTAATCTATCTTCTATACATATAATAAAATTAGTTGTCGTCCGCAAACTTCATTAGCGCACAATTGGACCACCCGTTACCCCATTTTGACTGAGCAGAATTAAAAAAAACGTTGCCTATAATATGCCTATCCATGTCAGCTACAATTCAGTGACTCACGTCAAAATTGGCCCAGCCGTTTCGGAGATTACCCGGAACAAACGTGGCTTGCGGACAGACAGACAGACAGACAGCCAAATTTCTTTTGTGCGATTTCCTTTACCAGCAACGCAAATACACCATCTTCCCGAAATCTGGAATTTTTACTTTTGATATTACAGACAAGCCAATCTATACTTCTATACTATTATGATAAAGCATAAACACACACTTTATTGCCTAAGATGTCAGAAATCACTTACGTCACGCTTTAGGCTATATATTTTCACGCCGTTAAACTTAGGGGTAAATATTTTGGATTAAACCCTAATGTGGGAAAGAGAGCATAAGTTGCTGCCAACATCAAGGAAGCAAGGTTGCCATGGTTTGACATCGTCATGTCATTTTGACATTTGCAATTGATAATTTGGTAAATGTGAACAATAAATATTTTTTTTTATAATTTCACGCGGATGAAGTCGCATGGGAACAGCTTGTTTTATTATATGTTTACATTGGAGATTATTCCAGATTTCGGGAAGATGATGTATTTGCTTTATTTTGTATTTTTTTTTGTCTGTCTGCAACCTGCATACGTCCCAAGTAATCTCCGAAACGGCTGGGCCGATTTTGACTGGACTTTCACTGAAGCAGACATCAACTGCCATATTATAGACTGTTTTTTTTTATCTTAATATTGCGAGGACGAAGTCGCGGACAACAGCTAGTGTTTAATAACACGAGAGTGTTATTTTTATGCAATTACACTGCACTACATAGAACTGTTACACCGCACTCGTGGACATGTGGTTTGCGTGGCTATATTGATGTTCTTGTAAATAGTGTTTTTTTTTTAATATCTTTTCAGGCATGACTCTTATCATAACTTGTGTGTTTTGCGTCTCTTTCTTTGGATATTCTGGATACTTGGACAAATGTGAATCGCCAATTACAGTCAACTTCCCGCTGAACGCGTGCGTTACAATACTTACTATTGCCTTTTTTTATAAATTGCCAAAGGAGGAAGCGGCCACCTGAATCCGCCAAAATGATAAAGCGACCGCTGCCTACAGACATCCGTAATTGCATTTATCGGACGAGGAGACGCCCATAAAGAGGACATTCCCCCTTACTGATGGGTGTGGTTCCAGAGGCCCAACTTTAGTTCCTTTTCCTTGGCACTTTTTCTTATAAGTAAATGATGGGAAGGGAACCTGGACTTTGCTTGACGTGGCCGCTTGCTCGTTTGCCCCTTTATGGTATAAAAATGTGGATCAGCAATCGATGAATATTTTTGAATAATTCCTTTTTAAATAAGATTGTCTCAAACTGAAGACAGTCTAATTTAGGGGGTGAATAGATAAAAAAAAGTCAAAGTAAGCCAATAGCAGCAAAGAAGCGATATTACTAGTAACCTGTTATCCAATAGCAAAGGCCTTTGTTGTCATTTGTGCATTTTGATATTTGAAATTAAAAATTTAAACAATGTGTACAAAAGTTTTTAGAATTTCACGCGGATAAAACTGTTCGCGAACAGCTAATCTACGAGTATATACTAATACACAGGAAAGATTTGTATTTTTGTATGCATTGAAATAACTTGAAAACTACTTGGTTGATTTGGATAAATCTTGTGCCATTAAGCTACGTAAAAGATTGTTTTTTACATTTTTTTCAATTCCACGCAAAGTCGCGAGCAACAGGTAGTTTTGTAATGTAAATCGTTTCGATGTTTTAGACTCGGAAAGACACTGAAGGCATCTATTATGGTAATGATCTATGTGACTCATGCACTCAACTATTGGGTACCATTTACAACTGTATTTTACTATATGAAGAGGAAATTGAATCCTGCGAAACATCTTATGTGGGAGTTATTTTTTAGAGGTCTTTTTGTTGCGATTATCGGATTAGTTGCCATCATCTTTCCGACGATTACCGCCTTGATGGGTTTTGTAAGTATTAACAGAATACCTTATCTATACTATAATAAAGCGTAAACACACACAGTGGTAGTGCCCGCTTGAACATCTTAGCACTGCAGGGCCGCCACGCCCGGTGAAATACCACGACCACACAGAAGACAGGCGTGAAGTGGAAGCAATTCCGTGTTTCGTCTGATGAGTTTGGTGCCGGAGGCCTAATTTCAGTCCCTTTCTCTTTATCATCCTTTTCTTATAAGGATAGATTGGGAAGAGGAAGTGGATTTAAAAGTGGAGGAGATGCATAGGAAGAGGAAATATCCTCTTTATGTGCGTCTCCTCCTCCGTAGTATAAGGGTAGGCAACGCATCTGCAATTGCTGATGTCTATGGGCAGCGGTCGCTCCGCCATTTTGGCGGTTTCAGATGGCCGCTTGCTCGTTTGCCACCTTATGTTATAAAAAAAAACTCTACTTTGTGGCGTATGTCAGCAATCACAACATATTTTTGAATAATTGTTTTTTTTTAATAAAAAGCCCTACACTTAAGACATGCTTTAGGCTATATATTTTCACGCTATTAAACTTGGGGGTAAATAAATTGGAAAAAAGCTTAATGTGGGAAAGGGACCATAAACTACAAGCTGCCAACATTAAGGAAGCAAGGTTATGATGGTATATGTGAAAAATGTTTCCAGTGAAGTGTTAACTATGCCTCCTCTATATAATTTCTAAATCTCTATGGCTGAAAAGCTGCCCTTTTTAGATACAACCAGTCTTTTAAAGTTTTCACTTGTATGCGAACTAAGAAATAAGAGTGAGTACTTATGGTATTGTTTGTCTAAATAAGATAGATTAGTTTGATAAATGACGCATATGAAGTATCGAATTCAATTTGTATGAACTTAAATGCCGTACTTAATAAACAGGTATCGTAGTGACGAAACAAACACGCAGCGAACAATTATGAACTATCGATATTCGGTTTAAATATTTATCGAATTCAACTAAAATTATTATTTTCTTATTAACTAATTTAGAGGACATTTCTAGTATTGATTATAGTTTAGAGAATTTGGCGATGACAGAAATTATAGCGAAATCCAATTCAATTACGTACGGCTGTAGTAGTAATAAACATTTATTTACTCTCATTATTTGTTAGGGTCATTATTAATTTGAGAAAACAGTCTTTTTTAATTCATAAGTTCTAACACTGAATCTGTCTATTCCAACTTCTATAAGAATAAAAATCGAAAAGATTCATGCCTGATTTTACACAACCCATCTCTACTAAATTGTCAAACTAATTTATCTTATTTAGACAAACTATAATGAAGGGTTTTTGATTTGTTTTTTTTTTCTTTCGTTTCCTCTGTTTCCAGCCTTCTGTTTGGTTAGTTTAATTGTCTGTTTCCAGCTTGGTGCATTCTGTTTGTCAAATCTGGCGTTCATTTACCCTAATGTGATTTACCTGCTGGTGCACTGGGAGCGACCTGGTCTCGGTACTTACAGGTGGAGGTTGTGGATATCCTTAGTAATGATTACGGTCGGAATCTTCTTCTGTATATGCGGTAGCTATATTAGTGCAGTCCAGCTAATTTTAATCGCCCTTAATCCTTCCAAACGATCAGATATATAAGAAAATAAATTAAATTCTAAATTTTAAATTATATAAAAAAACCTTTTTGGTATTTTTTCTTGTTTTATTATCTATACATGTAACATAACGAGTTAGAGGAATAAATTTTGAGTGCATGTTACAGTAAAAATACGAATTCGGGCTATTATAAGATTAGAGGATATTGTCTGTGAAACCTAAGATTTATCTATTGAAATTTCTTGATTGAAATAATTTCTTTTAAATGTTTGTTTTATTTAGAAATCATTGGATATATCTAGATTTATATATTAAGTGTTAATAAACAGTTGATTAAAATATGTAATTTTTTTGTAAAGTTATCAAATCAAGTTAATCTAGATTTACAGCTTAATTACCTCAAGGGTACTAAGTACCCTTTTGAAAAATGAAACATGCTGTATAGGTTAACTCTTTCATGTATTTTGTGTTACTTTTAAAAAATATTAAACTAACTTAAAATTATTGGCTCTTTATTGACACTTAATGTGTATTTGAAAAAAAAATTATGAATTATCAGCGAATTGTAGTAAATTCTCTTAAGTTAAAATTTTGCCGGAATTACTTGAAATATCTTAGTTATTATCGGTTAATTTTAAGTTTCCCGGAATTCGGGTATTTACAGTAACACAGTTGATATTCGATTTCTTACCTCTTGGTGACAAATTATTGCGTTGTTTTTCTATTGTTTTATTTATGTCGTATTTTTGGATATTGTATTCTTTAACTTTTTAATTGTATTTTTATGTTATTGTTGATTAAATTATTGATTTACAAGTTAGTGTTTTACTAAGTTTCTTCACATTTTTCACATGGATCTTTTTAAATGGATATGCCATGATGTATTTTATGCCTATTTGATGTCCGCTATTTTAACGCTGACGTTTTACCGGTGGTGAGGATAACTAACCGTGATTTCTATTGATAATGTTTTCTTAATCCTAAAGTCTGCTACACACGCTCCGTTTTATCTGACAGTTTTATCAGAACAGTTTGATCGTTCAGATAAACACAAAATTGGGAACTATTTAGTTCTCCGTTTTGCCTACATTGTTAGATTTATCAGAACGATTCGACTGAGATTGTAGTGAATGAAGCAAAAGCTATCTTTTTAAGCTATGACCATCCTGTTTTGATCTATTTTCAATGGTATCTATCTTACTCTTACTAATATTTAGATGGATGGATGGATGGATGTTTAGAGTTTGTAGTCTAAACGGATGAACAGATTGCAGTGAAATTTGGTATATATGTAGAGGTTAGTCTGGAAGAACACAGGCTATTTGTTTTATTTTAATTCAACGCGGATAGAGTCGCGGGCGACAGCTAGTATTAATAAAGAGAAAAGATTTGTATTTTATGTATTGAAATAACACTATTGGGCCGATTTCAAAAATTCTTTCACCATAAAATTATAACGTAATAATTGTTAACATAGGTTTTTTTATTATATTTACATCTAGTTACATATAGAATAGAGGATAAAAAAACAAAACAATTGAATTCGTATCATATATTTGCTATAAGACCTTTAAGGTTAGAATAAGTGCCGGCAATAAATAATAATATACCCACAATTATTACAAACACATTCTTCCATAGCCGCCATCTGTATCTTCCGAGGCCTGGAACTTCCCAGATGACGAGAAGTTCTATCAGGGCAGGGAATATAAAACCCATATTTGATAGACAGAACGCTCCAAGCTGCAAAAAATCTTATCTTACAAATATAAACTAGCTGTCGTCCGCGACTCCGTCCGCATGAAATTGATAAAAAACAAAAGCGAGTAAAACGTGTTCTTCCAGATTATCCTCCAGGTCTATGTCAAATTACATCGAGGTCTGTCTAGTTGTTTAGGCTACAAACTCTAACAAACAACCATCCATCTAAACATTCGCATTTATAATTTTAGTAAGAAGTAAGATGCGAAAGTTTAGATGGATAGATGGATGTTTGTTAGAGTTTGTAGCCTAAACGTCTGAACGGATCTTAATGAAATTTGGTTTAGATGTAGAGCCTGGATAACACATAGGCTACTTTTGTTTTCTTTTTTAATTCCACACGGACGGTATCGCGGGCGAAACTAGTTAAAAAATAGAAATATCATTACAGGATACTGATCTGTATTAAAATGGATAGGTTACTTGTTAGTATTCTAAATTAGTGAAAATCGGGTTCGAATTTTACTGGTCGTTATTTTAACATCGCTGATCATTTTCTCGATTTTTTAGTGTATGTTTTAAAATATGAACAAACTTGAATGTTGCTATGCATTGAGTTTATTACAATAAAAAAATCCATCTTGGTTTTAAAATACACCAAGAGATGGCGTAATTTCATATAAGAGTCACTTTAGTTTTTTTTTGTTACTTATGTATGATTATGTACGTTTCTTACGATTTAAATTATCAAGATTTTCTGTGGACAAAACACAGCAGTACAAGTGTTAGCATTGTTACTAGTCTAGACTGGCAGTATGATAAAAAAAAACTTACCAAACCCATCAAATTTCCAATATTAGGAAAAGCAATAGCTATAGATGTGATCGCTACTATGAAAACAGCTCGGTACACCCTCTCCCATAGCCAGTGTTTCTTCGGATCGTGTTTCTTAGATAAATAGAACCAAACGAGATTGAAAGGCGCCCAGAAGTTTAGGGCGAATGTTATGAAAATCATTATCGCCATTAAACATTTCAATATTGTAGGAAAACTGAAATTAAGACAACATTGTATTTAAAAATGTCTCATGACCCCAAAAATTTTCCTATGGAAGATTCCCTTATCCTCTTCCCTGATATAATACTAATATAAATGCGACAGTTTTAATGGACGAATGTTTGTAAGAGTTTGTAGCCTAAACGGCTGAACGAATCTGGATAAAATTTGGCAAAGATGTAGAGCATAGTCTGAAAAAACACATAGGCTACTTACTTATTTCCACGCGGATAGAGTAATGGGTCAAAGCTAAAAAAATTATAGTTTACTCTCTATAGGGATCCTGCGTAAATTACAGTCATACAAAGTTAATATACCAATACTTTTGTCAAATGTTTCGTTTCCTCTGTTAATATTCGAGTTACATTCATCGTCATTATCATCACTAGCTGTCCAAATGTCCCCACCGAGGGAGCCTATCCTAAGTTAGTGTGGCTAGAGTCCACCACTAGCGTGGTTGACTATGGCCATCAGTAATGTGTTAGTGTGACTAGGCCATAGTCCACCTTCATCGTGGTTGCAATGGCTTAGTCATCCTAACACATTGGTACAACCTTACTTACATTGCTGATGGAAAATTGAGAGTTACTGGTGATATAGAGTTTTCACCGAATCCCCAATAACCAAAGAATCCAACAATAATTAGGAATGATACTACAACACTCATACCTGAAAGAACAAAAGTATTTGTTAAAGACACATTTATATCTATACTAACATTATAGAGAGGAAAGATTTGTATATATCGAAATAATTCCAAAACTACTGGGTCGATTTTATAAATTCTTTCACCATTAGAAAGGTAATTTATCTGTGAGTAACATAGGACGCATTTTTTTTTGCATTTCAATTCCACGCGGACAAATTCGCGGGCAACAGCTAGTTAGTTATAAAGTGAGCAACATTTGCAAGAAAAAAGTCTTGAAAGATAGTAGGACATCAATACATCGATAAAAACTAAATATTAGCCATGTAATTTGCTTACCAGCACAAAGCACCTTAGGAAATTGTTTGGGATCTCTCATATTGTTTTCAATAGGCAGAGACACTCCTACCCCTTCCATACTGAACACAACAATGCCACAAAACTCGAAGAAACCCAAGGCGTCTTTCCAAGCTGGTACTTCTGATATTTTTGGAGCAACACGTAGGCTGTATACCACTGTGGCGATCACACACGCAACTGAAATAAATGGAAATTATTGAGCCATGACCTGAGGAGATCAAAGTTAGAAGGACTAGTACTATTTATAGAATCATTTGTTTGTTATTACTTACTAATAAACACATCAGCTAGTAGTGTGAACGGTGCTAAATATTTAAGCGTGGTTATCATACAGAGCAGCATTATGGGCAGTAAAAGAGCCAGTACGTATAGCCTCAATCTATCTATATCCTCCCAGGCAATATCATCTTTGCTCTCAACCAGCTGCTGTATTGTTTTTGCTATTATTATCTGGTAAACGCAACACGCACCGAATAAATCTATGCAGATGGTTGCGTCTACCGCGTATCTGGAAATTTAAACCATAAAATTAGGACCCTTCTAAAACGTGATTTAGTAATCTAGCTTGAACAATTTGCGTATTTAGTTGCTCTGTTTGAGTTATTGGTTAAAAGCGAGCACATACCTTTGGTCGACAATCGACAATCGCACAACTGTTGGGTGATTGTCGATTGTTCGTCCATTCAACTGTTTAGTCTCACAACTAATAATCGAGTAGTGTGCGCACCTTCATATAAGCTCATAGGATAGCGCGACTAAAATCAAGGTCACCAATTACGTAGGTAATTAAATAAAATCTAAACTTAAGAAAATGTAATGTAAATTGCAAAACGTAAACAAATAAACGGAACGACAAGGTCTCTGACGATCAGGAAGTCAGGGGTGACATGGAAAGAAAAAAAAAAACAGTTCTGCGATAGTTTAGTAAAAGGTATGCGCTCTAATATGCATAATTTAAATTCGTAAATAAATTAAAGAAATAAGCTTACCATCAAACCTTTTTTTAATATTTGTAGATCGTCTTAACTGATTTAGTAAATTTTTACCACATTCAGATCCGTGTATAGTTACCCTTAGCTTAGATACAGTATAAAAGATTTATTACTTAGAATTTTGTTCTTATCTTATTCAAAATTTTGTTGAAATTTGTAGTTCAAACGTTGTTCTATATTTAAGCAAGATTTTTTTAAATATCAGTAGATTTTTGTTAATTTACTAATATTTCCTTCAACCAATCCAACTAAGCTCTAGGCTTGTGCTAGGATATGGTTCACGACAATAGTCGAATGGCGGGATTCAAACCCTCGACCGCAACATCGGTAGTCCGTACCCCAAACCATAAGGCTATTGCCTAAGTAAGATTTCAATGTCGTTTCACTATTTGTCCATCATCATCATCTTGCCCTTGTCTCTACGAAGGGTCGTCACAATTTGTGCTGATCTTCCATACATTTCTATCACCCGTCATATTTTAATTTAGTTCGCAATAAATGCGATAGTTAATTGTAGATATTTTTGTATCTCTTTACCTGAATAATTTGCTATATTTTCTTAGTGTAGGGAATGGTCCGACTTCTAAAGACGCCTCGGCGACATCTGGATAAGACATTTCTGATAAATGCAGCCTCTTGTACAATGTTTGCGCCGATTTTACTAAGATCTGGAACAAAAGATGTTATTAACCATAAAAAAATTTATACCTTAAATTATTTCAAACTGTTGCTTGTGACTTCATCCACGTTAAATTTAGTTACTTATAAGGTAGCTTTCTAATGGTAAAATATTTTTTAAATCGTCCCAGTAGTTTTTGTATTATTTCAATACATACAAATATATGAAAAGAAAAGTTTAGACTAGCTTTTTTATATCATGTTTTAAACACTTGCGAGTGACAACCTGAATTTTCAAAATAACCAAGCGACCGCTGCATCGACATCCACAATTGCAGATGCGTTGCTTGCCCTTAAGGGACGGAGGACACACAAATAGAATATTTCTCCGTCCTATGCATTTCATCTTCCTCAAATGCAGTTTCCCCTTCTCATACATTTTTTATAAGATAAATATAAAAGGGGACTAAAATTAGGCTTTCAGAACACTTATGATAATCGTTTAAACGGCTGATAATATTGAGATTACGAAGAAAAGAAGCAAACTTGTGTTGTTAAGTCATACGATATAAAAAAACTTTTACAAGTTGAACGTTAAAGTTTTCCAAATTCCTGCGCACCCCAGTTAAAGTTGTTCGGTGATAATAGCAAAATTTATTTTAACTTATTTCTGTGAGGAATTTAGTTTCACCCCTGCTAAGTTATCTTGGGGTAAATATTTAGTTAAGTTCTTGACAACTTTGTGCATTAGTTGGTAAGCAAAAGTAACTTTAGGTTTCAATTACTATTACGATTTAGAAGAAACATTGACTTTTAAGAGACAGGACCTTTCAAGGTATGTTCTTTCAAACTAACGAACAATAAATGTCTTGCGTATGTGCTCATTTTGTTGGTTCAAATATTCGAATCAGTCCACGTTAAAGACTTTTTAAATTTATGTGTTTTGTCTACATCTAATGACTCTAATCTAATTTACGAAATCTGGTTCTTATTAGTCAAAGATCTCAAATAATCAATGAAAACGGTACTAAGAGTGCGTGCACATATTTGATTAAACTATCGAACAACTGTTTAGTCGTGCTATAACTTCTAGTTGTGCAACTAAACAGTGGAATTGGCAACGAAACAATCGACACTCGCACAACAGTTTGTTTAAAGGTTTGACCCGCTCTGATACTACAAAGTTATTCTTTTCATTTCTCAAAGAAGATTGCAAATGAGTAAGGGAATCAATTCCACGTCCAATAGGACGTAAATTAGTAAAGTAATTTTTACTTACATGAATGCAATAGGTGATATAGAATCCGAATACAATTGTAATAAACAATGACGACCAAAGTCCACATTTCATATACGCCTCATGAATTCCCAATATCCCGCCTCCTAGACAACCTTTGATGAGATGTCCAGTCGATTCAAGGGCACTGGAATAGTGTAAAAACAGAAATAAAAGCATTGCAAAATAAGTGAAGATATCTTATAGAATTAGAAAAGGGGATATTGTTATAGCTAATTGTAAGGAAAGGCATGTTAATGAATACTTAGGGCCTGTCCCACAATCTTAGTAAATTGACAAACCAATATATAAAATATGTTATGGAAATATCGGATTTTGACACTCTATCTGACAGTGGCGTCACTTGTAAGCTATCTGAGCTTCTATCTGCCAGTGGTGGGAGAGGTCCTTAAGCTTTCTTCTTAGTCTTCTAATTATTTTCTTCCTTCCTCTATGAAGAAGGGTAAGAAAGTCTTTCTTTTGTAATAATAGAAGGAAGCAAATTATCGGCGGTAACACTAAGCTGCTCATTGACGCCATTCATCTGCAATACTAGAAGATCTTCAGATAAAAGCCTATACGGTACGCTCGATTCTTGAAGGACACTCATACTGGTTTACTTTGATATTTTAGGGGAGACGCTATGACTAAACTATCGCACAATTGTTGCGCGATTGTCGATTGTTTCGCAGCCAATTCAACTCAGTTGCATAATTAAAAATTGAGTAGTGTGTGCACCTCCATATAAGCATAGCAATCATTGTGGGACAAAATAGTTGAGCGATAGTTTAGTCAAAGGTATACGCCTACCGCACGCTTAATACTTACTTGGTAGGTTTAGCGGTACATCTCTGAGATATATAATCGTAGGGATCTTTTTCTGAGTGCAAAACGAATTTTGTTTTATTTTCTACCGGCGGCGGTTGTGGCGGTGGCTTAGTTGATGGATCGACATCTTGTTGAGTTTGTGTCGTATTTACCTAGAAATTATTTAAATTTATTATGTATTAGCTATTTGTCGTGGCTACACCCGCGTGTATTTTAAAAAAAGTTGCCTATGTCACTCACAGATAATGTAGCTTTTCAATGGTGAAAGAATTTTTGAAATCGGCCCTGTAGTTTTTGAGTTATTTCAATACATACAAAAATACAAGTGAGGAACTGCTGATGCATTGTTAGCCTTGACGAATGATGTGAATTAGTTATTTCTACGGCGTTCCCTTTTTAACCATATTAAAGGGAGGAGGGACGTGTTAATACGCTTATCCGAGACTTTAATTCGCAGACCTCTTAATAGGTTGAATATAAATGTTTCGATTCTTATTTTAACATACTCTTTGGTACAGTAAATCTCGACACTTCAAACATTGTTTTATCTTTACTGTTTTATCATAAGGATTAAATGACTTTTCTTACACTCAATGAAATGAGGACTTGTGTATACTTGTACGGAATTACAATACTTTGAACTGCGTTTGAATTTCTTTACTAGATTTTGCCAGCGACTTCGTTTGCGTGAAACTTAGCATACGTGCTAGTATAGCTAAGTAATATAAAAAGAGGAAAGGTTTGTATTTTTGTATGCATACCTTAGAAATAACTCAAACACTACTGGGGTAGATTTAAAAAAATCTTTCACCATTAAAAAGCTACGCACATAGACTAAATCGATTGCTATTTTTTCTAATTCGATGTGGACGAAATCGCAAGCAACAGATAGTTAGAAATATTTTAATAGGAGAAGCGATTATGAAGATACGAAAATATCAATTTGTGACTTCAAATACTCCTAGATCTAACAGTTTTTTCCATTTTATTTCTTTTACACGTGCATATTAAAAAACTTCCATTCAAAAATGACTTATTTACAGTTTTCCTTATAGTCTTGCCAGGACAAAACATAAATTATTACCACACAGGTTATACTTGTATTTTAAATGAATATTCAATCAACAGTGATTCATAGACTGTATATAATGTATTTTTAACTAGCTGTTCCCGTGCGGCTTGATCCGCATGAAATTATGAAAATTTTATTTTATTGTTTACATTTGTCAAAGTATCAATGACAAATGTCAAAATGACATGACATGATAAACCTTGGCAATCTTGCTTCCTTGATGTTGCCAGCAACTTATGGTCTCTTTCTCACATTAGGGTATTTATCGAAAATGTTTACCCCTAAGTTTAATGGCGTGAAAATATATAGCCTAAAGCGTGACGTAAGTATAGGGCTTTTCATTAAAAAAAGAATTATTCAAAAATATGCTGTAATTGCTGATATCTTAGGTAACACAGAAGTGTGTGTTTACGCTTATTATAATAGTATAGATAAATATTCAATCTACTGACATAGACAACTGTATATAATGTATTTTTAATGTACAGGTTGATTAGAGAGTATGACAATTAATTTGTACCAAATTTTCCCGCAATATAAGGTATTTTCTGGTCAAACTATAAGTCGAGATATTTTATTACCGTTATAATAATTTCCTTTTATTGCTAACTAGCTTTCACCCGCGACTTCATCCGCGTGGAAATGAAATAAAAAAAACAAAAGCAGCCTATGTTTACTTCCTGACTATCTTCTACATCAAATTCTATGGACATCCGTTCATTCATTCGTTCGTTCACTTTGAGGCTACAAACTCTAACAAACATCAATACATCTAAACTTTCGCATTTATAATATTTGTAATATTAATAGTAGAAAGGGGTTAACAGCTTGTTTACCGTTTTCTTAATATAAAACGATTAAAAAAAACTGACATAGAAGTGATCCGATTTAATATTCAATCGATAATAATTTATTCATTAATTTATTTGTGTTAAATACCAATACAATACTGTTAGAGTTTGTAGCCTAAACGGCTTAACGGATCTGGGTGACATTTGGCATAGATGTAGAGCACAGTCTGGAAGAAAACATAGGCTATTTACTTAGTTTTTTTTTAATACATCGCAGAAAATATGTTTATATCACATTAGAAACCTATAAAATAAGATTAATTTCTCTACCATAATAAACATAATCCTTCCTCTTAAAAAACTGCATCAAAACCCGTTGCGTAGTTTTAAAGATCTAAGCATTGAGCCAGCGGGAACCGACTTTATTTGTAACTAGCTGTTCTCATCCGGCTTCATCCGCATGAAATTATAAAAAAATAACATCATATTTTAAAGGCATAGATATTCGTACTAAGACTTCTGGTTTTATAATTAGACCAGCTGTTGCTCGCGACTTCTCCCGCGTGAAATTAAAAAAAAAATAATAATCGTATTGCCTATGTTACTCAGAGAAAATCGGCTTATTAGTTTTTGAGTTATTACAATATAGAAAATACAAATCTTTCCTCTTTATAATTAGACTAGACTAGACTACTATGTACATATATATTTGTACATTAGATTTTTGTACAGTTTTGGCAGGAAAAATCTACAATTTAAAAGCGTAATACCAGGACTATATCTAATATAACCTTTGTTATACTACTTTTAAAGTATTTTAGAGTGTTATTATTAAATTAGTTACATTTCTAACGACACTTACGTGATTCGTATTCATTTCCATTGCAAATCCTCACAACATTAGAACACTTGCGAACTCATCCGAGGTTGTCTTTTGACTCAATTCAATGAACGAATAGCGCCTACATTCGACACAACCTTGAGATGTACAATGCTGATAAAAAGTGTTAATAAGCCTTTTATTTTTAATCAAATTTAGAGTTTTAGAAACCGGTATTTTCGTGAAGTTGAAATTGTTTTTTTATTGAGTAAAAAGTTGAGGTTTCGGTTTTTTAATTTAGTGATGTTTTTGTTTAGTACGGATGATTATTTTTTGTAAATATATGATTTGAATATTAAATTTAAAACTGTCCACGACTGTACTTTGACGCCGAGAACGAAATATTTTCGGTATCATTGACGCTTATCAACTCTTATTTATATTGTCTTTACAAGAATATACATAGTTGTTTATTACCATGGACTTATTTTGTATTTCTTAGATGTTTTATGTAAGATATATGTCAAACGAATTAGCTATTCGTGTAAAAACCTGGCGATGCGATTGAGAAATATGGCATGAATTCTTTTCTTAATTTGAAAGGGATGTAATTTGTCTAAGGTATCGTGGAGTCGTTTGTACCATCCCTAAATCTAGAATTTTATAATCTCGGTTATGCTATATGTATGTGAAAAGTACTTCTTGATTTTTTTAGGTATGTATACTACTCGTATCTATATTATTACAATAAAGCGTAAACACACACTTCTTTGTTGCCTAAGATGTAAGCAATTACGGTATATTTTTGAATGATTATCTTCTTAATAAAAAGCCCTACACTTACGTCACGCTTTAAGCTATATATTTTCACGCTATTGAATTTAGGGGGTGAATTATTTGAATAAAAACCCTAACGTGGGAAAGAGACCATAAGTTGCTGCCAACATCAAGGAAGCTTTGTCATGTCATGTCATTTTGACATTTGCTATTGATAATTTGACAAATGTAACAATAAAATCAATCTTTCATAATTTCATGCACATGAAGCCGCACTGGAACATCTAGTGTTATATATTATTGCATGTCTGTAAACATCAAAATAGCTCAAAAACGTTCGGCCGATCTTAAAAATTCGGATTATTCCCAACCGCCACCCTGCTCTGTCCCCAAGTGAGAATAAAAAGTTTCATCCGTCCCACCTTTTAGTCCAATCAATAAGGTGACAGATGGAGCCATTTTTAAATAAATAAGTAACAACCGTCCTGTCCCAAAAGGTGGGACGGATGAAACATTTTATTCCCACGTGGGGACAGAGCGGGTGACGGTTGGGAATTATTTCAGCATTTTAAAGCTACGCTATCGCTGTAACATGAGCTATGTTTTTTTTAGTCATTTTTATTTTTACGTGGATGAAGTCGCGAGCAACAGCTAGTTTATGTCGCCGCGTTAATGTAGCGGCCACTTATACTGAACAATACTTTGTAATGATTTCTCAATTCAACAAGAGTTGAGCGTTTATTGTGTCAATGAAGAATCATTAAGCGTCAAGTATGGTGCGTCTGTTGGTGGAATATATTACTAATAATAGATGCGAAAGTTAAATTGGATGAATGTTTGTTAGAGTTTATTGTGAGAGTGGCCCCAGTGGTAGAGAAGGTAAGGAGTTATGTTAGCATGGGGGCATGTTATGAGGAGGGATGAAACGCATGTAACAAGAAGAACGTTAATATGAGTGTGGTACACCGGTAGAGGTAGACCTAGAATGAGATGGATAGATTGCGTGAAGGGTGTCATAATGAAGGTAGTTTTTTTAATATTATGAGCTGGCAAACGAGCAAGCGGCCACCTGAAACCCCCACAATGGCGAAGCGACCGCTGCCCATAGACATCCGCAATTACAGATGCGTTGCCATACCCTTAAGCGACGGAAGAGGCACATAAACAAGATATTTCCCATTTTTATGCGTCTCATCCGCCGTCAAATCCGCTTTTCCTTCCCATCTTTTAAGAAGTTGGAAAGGAAATGTGACTAAATTTAGGTCTCCTGTACCACACTCGTCAGACGAAACGCGGAATTGCTCCCACGGCACGCTTGTCTTCTGTGTGGTCGTGGTACACCGGGCAAGCAAGAGAAGATGTTAAAGCGGGCTATACCACTGTTAAAGATGTAGTTTGGAACAGATAGGCTACTTTTGTATGTTTAATTCCACGCGAACGGTGTCGCGGATAACCATAGCTTTTTTCACCGTTTTTGTGCTAAAAAGGTATATGACGAAAACATTAAGCATTGCAGTCTTTTAAATCAAATTACGTCTAATGATCGTATATTTGAGAACATTGTTTCTATTTTAAAATCGTAACAAATACTTTGACCTTCATTTTAATTGAATCCCATAAGTGTTTGTCTCATTGGCTTGTATTAAATTTCACACTTGTTACTCGAAGACCTATTTAGTTACTGTTATAATTTATGACTTACTAGCCTTCGCCCGCGACTCCGTCCGCGTGGAATAAAAAACAACAAAAGCAAGTAACCTATGTGTTCGTCCAGACTATCCCCTACATATATGCCTTTCATCGAGATCCGTTCAGCAGTTTAGGCTACAAACTCTAACAAACATCTATCTATCTAAACTTTCGCATTTATAATATTAGTATGAAGTATGATTTCAAAAGGCCGATTCATTAGAGTTGTCCATACCTTATCTTACTTATATTATAAATACGATAGTTTATATAGATCGATAGATGTTTGTTAGAGTTTGTAGCCTAAATTACTGAACGGATATCTATGAAGTCTGGCATAGATATAGAGTATAGTCTGGAAGAACACATAAATACTTTAATTTTTTTTTAGTTCCCCGCGAGCGGTATCTTGTAGCAAATAATTTAATATTTATCTTTATAACATGTTAAAAACTTCTTTATTTTAGAGTCTAAAATAAGTTTTATGATAAACGAGTTAAGATATTTATTTTTAATTTTAGTGTAAACTTTTAAAAGTTGATCTTGGGTAAAGATACGGTTTTATAATTCCGTAATTGATTTGCAGATATTCTTCAGCGTAAATGTTAGGGTCTTTCGGCATAATATATGCAAGAACCCTTTTACAATTCTGTTTGTGTCCTTTTTGAATCTTGTTATACGAGTACCTTTGATGTCAAAGACTGGGTAAAGTTATTTAATACTATTCACTTCTAAATATACTTTTATCACCGAAACTAAGGCCCATTGCACACATCAAAATTTGTGAGTAGCCCCAGTGGTAGAGAAGGTAAGGACTAAAAGGTTAGCTTGGTAAGGGCATGTAATGAGGAGGGATGAATCGCATGTTACAAGGAGAACGTTAGTTATGAGTGTCGAAGGGTACTCAGGTAGAGGTAGCCCTACAAAGAGATGGATTGCATGAAAGGTGACATGATCAAAAAGGGAGTGATGACTGAGATGACGTATGATAGAGTTATTTGGAAGACAAAAACCTGTTGCGCTCTACGGGAATAGGATAAGGAGTATGATGATGTTTTCTTCCAGATTGTCGGCTACATCTATGCTAAATTTCAACCAGATTTGTTCCTTTTAGGCTGCAAATTGTAACAAACATCCATCCATCCATCTAAACTTTTGCATTCATAATATTAGTATGTAAGATATCCATCATCATCATCAACTCCCTATCCTACTCCCGTAGGGTCGGCGCAACAGGTTTTTGTTCTCCACATAACTCTATCATATGTCATCTCAGTCATCACTCCCTTTTTGATCATGTCACCTTTTACACAATCCATCCATCTCTTTCTAGGTCTACCTCTACCGATGAACCCTTCCACACTCATAACTAACGTTCTCCTTGTAACATGCGATTCATCCCTCCTCATAATATGCCCATACCATGCTAACCTTTTACTCCTTACCTTCTCTACTACGGGGGCTACTCTCAGACTTCCTCTAATATACTCATTTCGTAAGATATTCTGGGGTATATTTGTTTGTGTTAAGGTCAGTAGTAGACAGATAAATAAAACAAAATCTGCAGTATTATTCTTTATTCTACATAAGAATAAATCGCTCCACAACATAACGTAAGTCCGATTAACATAATCATAACGTTTTGCAGTAATTTAATTCTGAAAATAATAAATTTTAGTTAGTCTAGACTAATATAATAAAGCATAAACACATTACTTTGTGGCGTAAGATGTCAGCAATCACATTATATTTTTGAATAATTCTTTCTTTAATAAAAAGCCATATACTGACGACACGCTATAAGCTATATATCTTCACGCTATTAAATTTAGGGGTAATTAAATTTGAAAAAACTTCATATGGGAAAGGGACATTAAACTACAAGCTGCCAACATTAAGGAAGCAAGGTTATTATGGTATTGGCAATTGCGAATTTGACAAAAGTTAACAATAAAATGAAGTTTTTATAATTTCATGCGGATGAAGCCGCACAGGAACAGCTAGTCCAAAGTATTTTCGAACAGTGCAACTGATTTTAAAAAATGTATTCATTTTTATTTATTCAATACTTTCAATAATAATATTCAATACTTATATTTTACTCAATAATATCGTTATAATTACGGCCGAAAAATGAATTAAATCTTATACAGGTAGTTAGCGTTACATTTACACCTTTGACTAAACTATAGCACAACTGTTTAGTCTCGCTTTGATTAGTATGAGCTTATATGGAGGTGCGCACACTCGATTTTTAGTTGTGCAACTAAACAGTTGAATTGGCTGCAAAACAATCGATAATCGCACTCGAGGCTTGTGCTAGGATATGGTTCATGACAATAGTCGAATCTCGGGATTCGAACCCTTGACCGCAAGATCGGTAGTCCACACCTCAAACCATTATTGGCGGTTATTAAATGTATTGAATACAATTAATTAAAAAAAATACATTGAATTATTCACCTCATGTATGCCGAATGAGTCTCGCCCCAAATTACCAAGCTATCTATGAAGGCCGGAAAAATAAATACCACTGTTCCTAAGAAGAAATTACCTACCTAAAAACAATACGTAAGTTAGTAAAAATCGAATTAAATTTACTTTGTAACGTTAGTAATCTTTATAGTATCCATAAGTAACTATGGTAGAGTCCGTAAAAAAAGTGCAAATATCTATGGGCATTGGTCGCTTTTACATTTCTATACTGGTGACCGCGGGCTCATTTGTCGCCTTATAATATAAATTAAATAAAATATTTTAATACTTTACAAAGCTCATCCATTCTGTTAAATCAGAAAACAAAATAGAGAAGCATGTGATGATTATGACATAGATTCCTTTGTACAATCTCTCCCAAAATCCTCTTTGCCTGAAAGAAAAATAAAACATCTATCAATTAACAACATTTGCTATTTTTTCCTTGCAGGCGCAATGACGATACGATGCGATTCAATTAAATTCTAAACCTACCTCTTATGTCTCCTGCCAATGTAATGCCATATTGTTCTAAACGGCACCCACAGATGTACAGAGAACGTAACGGCTAGGGAAATGGCAATTAAGAACTGGAGCGCTAGGGACGCGCTGGGAACAGAAATTGCAGAGATAATGCGCTTGTGGTTAATATAATTCCCAAATCTGTATTGAAACTCTGCGTTCAGATAATGCTATTATACAAAATGGACTTAAAACGCTTCTAGCGCTAAATGAACACTACAAACTCGCTATTGTTTAGTTAAATTAATTGTAGGAACATAAAATGACGTGGTATCGCAGTATCGTTTATATTAACTAGATTATTTAGATAGAAAGAATTTCAACAAAATATGAGAGAAATAACGCGACACAAAGATTTTCTGTAATGTAACATTTATATATTTTCTCTCTCATGTAGAATATCAAGTAAATTGGCGCGACTTTCACATTTCTTTCATGCAAACTTATGTCTAATTGCCAGTAAAGTTGTTGATGTAATGGAAATTGTGATAGGGCCTATCCCATCACTGGCTGATAGAGCCTGAGAGATTAAAAATGACGTCACTGACAGATAAGGTAACAAAATCCGATATTCCCATCACATATTTTACACGTTGAATTGTTATCGGACAATTTGGTGGGACAGGCCCTTAGATGACAAAGTTAACAGCAATATAACTTACCGGTCTTTGGGCATATGCATTGTGATTGGGCTTCTACAAGCATCACCCCACGCCCAATATCCGAAGAAACCAACACTGGCTACGGATACTACAACTATTGTCATACCTGTAACAAGTTTAGTAAACTAGCTGTTGCTCGCCATTTTGTCCACGTCAAATTTGAAAATATAGCCTATGTTACTCATTGATAACGTAGCTTTTTATTGGTGAAAGAATTTTTGAAATCGGCCCAGTAGTTTTTGAGTTATTACAATACAAACACAAATCTTTCCTCTTCACAATATTAGGGTATAGAGTATAGATGGTTTAATATCTGGTTTAGTCCAAGGAAAGTACAACAATCCCGACGAAAAGAAGTGTTACAGCCTACAATTTCGGTTACGGGTAAAGAGACTTAAATATATAGAGAAGGCATAGTTAACACATGAAACATTTTTCACATAATCTTACTAATATTATAAATGTAAAAGTTTGGTTGGATGGATGGATGTTTCTTATAGTTTGTAGTCTAAACCGCTGAACGGATTGCGATGAGATTTGGCATAGATGTAGAGGATGGTCTGGAAGTACACATAGGCTATTCAATTTTATTTTCTTTCAATTCCACGGACGGAGTCGCGGGCGAAAACTAATCTTTACTAATATAATAAAGCGTAAACACACACTTCTTTGTTGCCTAAGATGTCAGCAATTACAGCATATTTTCGAATAACTGTTTTTTTATAAAAAGCCCTACACTTACGTCACGCTTGAGGCTATATATTTTCACGAAGTTAAACTTAGGGGTAAATATTTTGGATAAAAACCCTAATGTGGGAAAGAGAACATAAGTTGTTGCCAACATCAGGGAAGCAAGGTTGCCATGGTTTGACATCATGTCATGTCATTTTGACATTTGCAATTGATAATTTGATAAATGTGAACAATAAGATATTTTTTTTTGTAATTTTATACGGATGAAGTCGCATGGGAACAGCTAGTCAATAATAATTTCACATAACGCTATCTATTGATAGATTGTCAAAACCACAAGTCAATATGGTAATTAAATTTATTATATGTTTATATTCTATTTTTTTACACTTTTTATTTATAACAAAAGATGGAGCTTATTATAATTTTGTAAAATATTTTATTACATGTCAATACACAAGGTGGCACTAAACTTGACAACTGTACCTTACAGAGAAGTACAGGTGAAAAAATGTTTTTCAATGTCTCGTCTATATACTATTTAAATGTCTTTGCTAACGGGAATTTTCGTCTATTGAAGGAAAATTGCTGGTCACCTTTTAGTCACTTTTTCTAGAAGATTTTGGTCAATTTAAACTTGATTGGTACATACCCCATTGTACCACAAGATGGAAGTATTGAGGCTTCGTCATATAGTTCTCGATAGGCAAGGCAACACCTATACCGTCCAGACTATAAATACAGACGCCACAGAAACGAAACAATCCACGAACACTCTTCCAAGCTGGACGATATTTGTACGTTTTGTATAGAATACTGTAGTACACGGCGATTAAAACACAGACGCCTGAAACATTCAATAGTAATCTTATTTGATATAGTTAAAAAACTATTTTACTACTCATGTACTTTGCTATACTTTGTTATGCGACGAAACGATGGGGACATAAACCAGAAAGTGTTAAGATTGAATGTGGATGGCTACAAAGAGGAAGACCGAAGAAAGGAGTGGATTCAGATATGACGGCTGATAGAGATGTATAGAAGAGCAGCACATACTGTGTCGACCCTCCGTAAGGGATAAGGGCAAGTGGATGATGATGATGAACTTTGATATACTCTTACTAATATTGTAAATGAGAAAGTTTAAATGGATGGATGTATGTTTGTTAAAGTTTGTAAAAGGCTGGACGGATTTTGATGAAATTTGGTATAGATGTAGAGGATAGTCTGGAAGAACACATAGTCTACTCACTTTTGTTTTTTTTAAGCCACGCGGACGGAATCGCGGATGAAGGTTAGTAACTTTATAAATGCTGAAGTGTAGATAGATATATGGGCGTTTGTTTCTAGTCTTCTAAAATGTTTTATTCATAAACACTTTGCTTTAATTTCTATTGTACAGTGTACTGAATAGTATTAAAAGCAAAACAATACTTTACCACAAAATACATCAGCGACGAGAGAAAACGGCGCCAGATGTTTCAAGCTTCTTATCATGCACAAAGACAATAGAGGTACGAAGACAAACAAAATATAAATAGATATCGAAAAGTTATGGTTCTTGAAGGAAATAGAGACCGTTTCTAAAACCTGAAATGTATGATAACTAACTTTAGAGGTAGACATAGAAAGAGATGGATTGCGTGAAAGGTAACATGATCAAGATGGGAGTGACTGAGATGACGTATGATAGAGTTATGCGGAGGACAAAAATTTGTTCCGCCTTACGGAAGTAGGCTAAGGAGGAAGATGACGAATTACTAAAGGTGCCAGAAAACTGCAGTCGCTACATTTAAATGAGTTTTATCAAAACAAACGTAAACTAGGACCTCTAAGATAGACGTTAAATCGTAGAGATTTAGCTTTTAAATCACGTGTTCAACCTACCACTATCATTCTCTAATACATTCAAAAATAAACAAGGAATTAACAAAAACCTCCTTCAAAGTTCGGGCAATCATGATTTCGAAAATACAACATGTGCTGCAAAACCCAAAGAAAAGGAATAAATCTACGGAATATCTGAAACAAAACTCAATAGATTAATTTTAGAGGAACTGTATATTTAAAAAATGTTTTTTATATATAATAACGTGGAAAACGAGCAAGGGCCACCTGCATCCGCCAACATGGCGAAGCGACCGCTGCCCATAGACATCCTCACCTACTCTTAAACAACAGATGAGGAGCCGCACATAAAGAGGATATTTCCCCTTCCTGTACGTCTCATCCACGTTCCCTTCCCATCCTATTCTAAGGGAAAGGGCGGGAAGGAAAAGGGACTCAAGTTGGGTTTCCGGCACCACACTTATCAGACGAAACGCGAGATTGCTCGCACTTAACGCCTGTGTTCTGTGTGGTCGTGGTTTTGCAACAGGTGAGCCGGCCCATTCGTGCGAAGATGTTAAAGCCGGCTCTACCACTGATAAATATTGTTGACTAACCTAAAAATTTTTCTATATGGTCTTAAACATCTCATAGGTCCAGTCGCTATGACCGCTTCAACAAGGTCAGGATACGATAGTCTCGGAACTCTTAATCGTATATACATTCTTTGTGCAGCATCTATTAATAACTGGAATAAAGAAACAATTGAATTAACAGACGAGGGAAGAAATCTCAAGGTCATTGTGTCAATGTTATATGAAATGGAACAAAGATATGCCAAAGGCGATGAAGGAACAGGCATGGTAATTCTAACGCTGATGTCCGTTTAATGAAATAATTATTAAGCAGAATTTTAATTATTCAACAAAGACATTAAAAATATATAGAAAAGACATACTGGAACAATTTTTTTCACCGGTACATTATTTAAAAGGTACTATATCAGTTGTCGAGTTAGTCACATGTAATAAAACATTACACATCTATTGGTAATTAATTGAAATTATTGGTTTTGAGGCTATTAATATAAATCAAATAAGCGTGATGATTATGTGGAAAAAGTATCAACTATGCCAAATCTATATACTTTTTTAATCTCTTTGTTGTTCAAATCCGTTGTTTTTGTAGAAAATTACTTACTAACATGTTATATGGTACAAAGAAGCCGATCAATATGTTAGCTCCGAGAGAAGTCCAGAGACCTCCATAGCTGTAGCCTTCGTGGATGCCGAGAATGCCAGCACCGAGGCAGCCTTTGATCAAATGCGCGGTAGACTCGACCAGACTGTAATAATCGTATAAGATAACCTCAAAAGATGCGTAGAACAGTACACTAACCATGTAGTGGTGAAAAAATATCTAGAATATCTTCCACAAGTGAGAGTCAAAATGGCGGGTGTAACTTAATTTCGTTATAGAGGAGGTACTTTTTTGAGCGAGGTACTAAATAGTACATTTTTTTAGTAAGTGGTATAATTTAATTTGCTATGGTACACCCGTCATTTTGACTCTTACTTCCACAGCAAGTAATAATTAGTTTAAGCTGACTATCCCCTCATAATGATCAGTGGATTATTCCCAACTGTCACCCCGCTCTGTGCCTACGTGAGAATAAAAAGTTTCAACCGTCCCACCTTTTAGTACCACTATCACCAATAAGGTAACAGATAGAACCAGTATAAAATAAGTTCCAAACGACACCTCGTCACAAAAAGTGGGACGCATGAAAGTTTTTATTCCCATCTGTCACCACGTGGGGACAGAGAGGGGAGACGGTTGGGAATAATCCTAATCAGTGTAGTATTATAAATGTGACTAGATCTCGCTATAAAAATCCGTATCGTTTACTTTTTTTTATAATATAAGGTGGCAAACGAGCAAACGGCCACCTGAATCCACCGAAATGGAAAGCGATTGCTGCCCATTAACATCCGCAATCGCAGATGCGTTGCCAACCCTTCATTGACGGAGGAGGAGACTCACCTAAAAAGGAGATTTCCCCTTCCTATGCGTCTATAAATGGGAGAGAAATAAAAAGCTGAAGAAAACTTTAGCCTATCATCATCATGAGTGAAAATTATGTAAGCTTAAAAATGAATTTTAACTGCAGTTTCGTTCTTTAAGTAAATCAAGACAAATCTGCCTTCATTACAAAAATGACTCTAATAAGCCTTTTGTACTTCTCTCGTTTAATCGTACTAATAATCCGAAAGCTTGGATGGATAGATGTTTGTTAGAGCTTCTAGCCTAAACGGCTGAATGGAATTCGATAAAATTTGGTATAGATGTAGAAGTTGGTCAGGAAGAACACATAGCCTTCTTACATTTTTTTAATACCACGCGGATGGAGTCGCGAGCGAAAGCTAGTATTAATGTAAGAATCATAAATGTTTGAAACGTACTTAGTTCCGTGTACATTTTGCCTCTCAGCTATGAAATCGTATTCCATCCTCTCCGCGCCCGGGTACAGTTCAAAATTGTTCGCTCTATCCAAATATTCACGGAGTTCAACGTTTAAAGAGCGAAGTGATGTTTGGTCTGGCGTCTGGAATTGTTTAATATTTATTGTTAAACATTAATAATCAATTTAGATTTTTTGCATGTGCTAATTCAGTTTTACGACATGATGGTTTTTTATTGTAGATATATAAGTATACACTTACATCATCGTATATCGTTGTGTTGGTATTTGTACCCTGAAAATGTACAAAAATTGTATATTTAGAACGAAGATAGTATTTCTATTGAAGTATATATTTTTTTCAGACCAGCAGATTATAATTAAATCTATAATTGCAAAAAATACTATTAGTTTACTATAATTATTTAGTAGCTTTTGTCCGCGACTCCTTCCGCGTGAAATTTAAAACTAACAAAAAAGAAATTAAAAACCATAGCCTATGTTACTCACAGATAAATTACCTTTCTAACGGTGAAGGAATTTTTAAAATCAGCAAAGTAGTTTTTGAGTCTATTCATTACAAACAAACAAAGTTTTCCTCTTTATAATATTAGTAAAGACTATTAAACTGCGATTATTTCAGCGTGCAATTAAAAATTGTCACTTGTGTATGAATCTGTTTTCAACCGGTTCAAAAGTTCATTAATTTTAATTGAGTTATGGCTCTACGATATTCTAGGCTGCATTTTTGTGCCTAATTTTAGAAGAAGCATTCAGCCGTTGTAAAGTGACGTGATGACAAACATCCATCTATCAAATATTATAAATGCGAAAGTTTAGATGGATGGATGATTAGAGTTTGTAGCCTAAACGGCTGAACAGATTTCGATTAAATTTGGTATAGATGTAGAGGATATTCCAGACGAACACATAGACTACTCATTTTTGTTTTATCTAATTCCACGCGGACGGAGTCGCGGACGAAAGTTAGTACTAATATTATAAATGCAAAAGTTTAGATGGATGGATGTTAGAGTTTGTAACCTAAACGCCTGAAAGGATATCGATGAAATTTGACATAGATGTCAATAGTCTGAAGAAACACATAAGCTACTCACTTTTTTAATACCACGCGGATGGAGTCGGGTGAAAGCTATTTTATAATATAGTAAAAAGTGTTTACCGTTTGACGACTTGGCATTTTGAACGATTAATATCTCACAATCTCATCAATTGTGAATCGCTATTTAATGTGACATACAAACATTTCGATTCCATGATTTATTGGATACTTTAATAATTTTGAAAATGAATTTAATATGATTTTTATTTAATCTTTCGATTTACATATGCATACCACAATCTCCTGTAACTGACAGATTGACAGCAAATGGCAAAGAGTTTTAACTGACAGAATTGTTTTTTAAACAATTTTGTAGATTAAAAAATGTAACGCTTTTATTTTTTAATACAATTATATAACCAAGAACACAAAAGGTTAGCGTGGTATGGACATGTTATGTGATGTGATATGGGGACATAAACCAGAAAGTGTTAAGAATGGATGGCTACAAAGTAAGAGGAAGACCGAAGAAAGTGTGGATGGATTGTATGAAAGAAGATATGCTTAAGAAAGGAGTTGTTTCAGATATGACGGCTGATAGAGATGTATGGAAGAGCAGCACATACTGTGCCGACCCTCCTTAAGGGATAAGGGCAAGTTGATGACGAACACAAAAATTCTGACTTGGCGATGTGTGCAAATAAATTAGTTCCATATTTTCCTTATAATATTAAAAAGTAACAAAAGCCAATAAATATCTAATGCTGGATTATTCGTAACCGTCACCCCGGTCTGTCTCCACGTGGGGACAGATGAGAATAAAAAGTTTCATCCATCCCCCCTTTTGCGACAAGGGACAGTTGGAACTTATTTTATTTCTTAACGGATTCTTTTGTCACCTTATTGGTAATAGTGGGACTAAAAGGTGGGACGGATGAAACTATTTATTCATCCGTCCATATGGGGACAGAGTAGGGTAACGGTTGGGAATAATTCATAATACTGATCTTATAATGTCAAAATGTACATTCAAAAGTCCAATGACGATTCTAAGAGCTGGGGCACACCTTTGACATATCATACAACAGTTGTGCGATTGTCAATTGTTCCGCAGCCTCAACTGTTTAGTTACATAACTAAAAATCCAGTAGTGTAACCTACATATAAGCTTATAGGAATCATAGCGAGACTAAACAGTTGAGCGATAGTTTAGTTGTGTGCAAGATTTTAGTCGTTTAAGATAGTAAAAAAGACAGGTTGTGTTTAAGAAGACTTATAAAGTGTCACGTGACTTTAACTATGTTTTAAACACAAATCAGCATGAAAAGGTAACAGTGACCTTTGCAATTAAAGTTACCTAATTACTTGAAACACTAATTAAAGTAATAAACCTCAAAGCGAATGAGAAAAGTAATAACAATAATAAACCTAATTAACGAATTGATTAAAATCACTGGAGCAACAAGTTAATTGCGAAAGGTGAAGTAATCACTCTACAAGTGGCGGTCAAACAGAACATCTTTAGAAATGACGGCTTTGGTGATGATTGCAGTTCAAATTATATCATCCTTCATAATTAGTGTAAGTCTTATTCATTCTTGGTTTTAAACACACTTCTGAAATGTATTGTCATATCTATATTGGATAGAAAAAGAAAGAGACAAAGATATGTTTCATATGTGTCAAAATTGTGGAACAGAAAAGATAACCTAAAATGATCTTGGATTCCTAACGTTAGATATTCTTCTATGGGTTTTAGAATGTGCAAACCTGAATCTAAACTATCGCACAACTGTTTAGTCTTGTTCTGATTTTTATGACCTTATATGGTGCACACACTACTCGATTTTTAGTTGTACAACTAAACAGTTGAAAGGACTGCAAAACAATCGACAGTCACACAACTGTTGTGTTATAAGTCAAAGATGCGCTTATAAAGGTAGAAGTCAGATCTCAGATTTAAATCAAAAAAGATTCAAATAACAGAAATTGATTCTTCCATGTCTTTTTCAGTGCAACGGTGTTAACACAGAAATGACTGGTCTACTAAGTCGTCTTTACAAAAGTGCCGCTCAGAATAACAGACCCCTAGTCCTTGTTATTGATAGAAGTCAGAATCAAAAGTACCCTCTCAAACCCAATGATTTGCTACAATCAAGCGATGAAAAGGAAAGTGGCATACCCGCTGTCTTCTTGATTAAAAACTTTGTAAGTCCCACACGACATACTAGATTTTCGCTTGGAGTGCTCAAAATAAGTGGTTACACACTTCTAATAGTAACCAATTACTTCTTTACCCATGCTCTCGAATTAGATAATTTATGTATTCAACAAAAACAATTGCATTTTTGACACCATTAACGTGCCTATTACATTTTGTCATGAATATATCAGCAACTAACTTTCGCCGACGTTTCTGTTCGCGCAGTAATAAAAAAAACTATGTAGAGAATCTATGTTTTTCTAGACTACGGTCTACATCCATCAAATTTCTTTGACATCCTTACAAACATTCATCCAACCATCTAAACTTTTAGGATTTATAACGTAACTAAGAGTAACATTATGAAAGTGACTAAAATTCATTCAAGATATATGAGTATTAGAAACATTTTCAT
Source organism: Papilio polytes (assembly GCF_000836215.1). Classification (NCBI taxonomy): domain Eukaryota; kingdom Metazoa; phylum Arthropoda; class Insecta; order Lepidoptera; family Papilionidae; genus Papilio; species Papilio polytes. The sequence goes on from NW_013527804.1 coordinate 2,486,885, forward strand.
ACTTCAAAATTCTTGATAACAGTTTAAAAATCCCTTTTATATGTGACCAATCGTCATTGAAATTTTAAATAACGCGAGACAGTAATTTTTTTTCATTTCATGGTATTACTTTTAATTTTTTTAAGCGCTCACAGCCACAAAAACCCAGAGCACCCATTCAAGAACACACCAAAAATAAGTTGTATAAAGGGCAATACAAAACTAAAAGCAACTTGCAAAAGTACAAAGGTAACAGAGGCAAAATAAGAGGATACGGATCAACACCATCTCCAATACTAAAATCACTACTTCGATATAAAAACGAAGTAAACTGCCAAGCGAATAACGAGTGTCAACAAGAATGTGCGGATAATTATTCTGGAAACCAACTTGATAGTTGTGAGAATAATTGTGATGATGATTTCGAATGTGAACCTGACGAGGAATCCGATGATTGTAATTCAGAAAGTGATGAATGTGGTGATAAGAATCCAAGTACGAGAGGGGAAGTGTTAGTCACATCAAGACCAACGTGCACCAGATGTTAACTGCAAGCATAGAAAGCTAATGTTCGCTTTATAAATAAACTAAATCACGGATATGTTTCTTATTATTTTAATCATGTATATTTATGTATATCTATACACTAATATAATAAAGCAACACACACTACTTTGTGGTATAGGATATCAGCAATCACAGCATGTTTTTGAATAATTCTTTCTTTAATATTTTTTTTTCTTCAATCGTTCCTCCCTTCTAGACCTTTCCCTTTCTACGTCTTTTTGTTGGTTTCGTCTATTACTGTTCAATTTTTTATTCTGTTTTTTTTTTCTGTTTATAACTTCAAAAATATCTGGTAAGTTTCTGTAATAAATAGACACCAAAATGTATTAATTAAATTTGTATAATCTAAGCTTTATTAACAATGTTATCAAAGGCACTTTGAAAGACAATTTCCTAAAGCATTTTCATGAAGATTCTCGCATCGAAGAATCCCTTTGATGTAGATTTTAAAGATAATTTATCAAGATTATGTCCGTATTATTTGGTGAACTAAACGCTATGCATTTTCGATCCTATATATTTGGTACTTTACATTAATACTAGCTGATCCCATGCGGCTTTATCCGCATGAAAACTTTATTTTATTGCTTACATTTATCAAATTCTCAATTGCAAATGTCAAAATTACCGTTACCATAATAACCTTGCTTCTTTAATGTTGGCAGCTTGTAGTTTATGGTCCCTTTCCCATGTGAAGTTTTTTTTTTCAATTTATTTACCCCCTAAGTTTAATTGCGTGAAAATATGTAGCCTAAAGCGTGACGTAAGTGTAGGGATTTTTATTAAAAAAATATTCACAAATATGCTGTGATTGCTGACGTCATACGCCACAAAGTAGTGAATGTTTACGCTTTATTATATTAGTATAGATTTATTGGAGACTTTAAACATTTGTAAGGTTAATTGGACAAGGAATAAAGGTCCAGTAATAATACTCATTGAAATAAAATAAAACAGAACAAATGTAAATAGTGTTGTCTTTATTTATGTATTTGATTTTAATTCACCTAACGCCATCCAGGTGGCATTGTTTTACCACATTTAGGTTTTTTACATTTATTCTTCGGCTCCATTTCGCAAACAATAAAAATATCAATCATCATAATACATTTCTTCACGCACATCTTTTTCTTCTTTGCTGGACATTTCTTCTTACATTTATCCAGTTTTGAACATCGTGATCTCAATATTGGTTGTAAAATTTCTTTAGTACGCATTATTGTTATAGCCGTCTTATTGTCTATTCGTTGACTGTTCTCGGTACTCTAAAAAAATGTTTAATTGTACATTTACATGCTTTTTAAAGACTGTCTTCCTGAGATTATGTCGCGGCGCAATTCAAAATCTAGTATTAAATAGTCTATGTCATTTCTAGCAATAGACGCTATGGAAGAAAAGTATGCATCCATGAAAAAGCATTAAGCTTATAACCCAGTATCCTTGGCAGAAATAACAGAATTTCATTCAGAATCATTTTAGATCACAACCAACCTATTCATTGTACTTTTACTGATCTAATTATACATGCTTCTTGAGTATCTTGGATTGAGTTAATTTGCATAGCAAGACAGTTTCTAAAAACTCTGTATCAAGAATAATCAACAACTAAATTTCTGAATTTATATCGTTTATCAGTAATTTATTTTGCTAATGATTAGTTTCATACTGAACTTGCTTTCGCCTGCTACTTCTAACGCGTAGAATTTTAAAAAGAATCCTTTTTGTCCTCTCAAACATTCCTCTACATCTATACCAAATTTCACCGAGATCCGTTCAGCAGTTTAGGCTACAAATTGCAACAAACATCTATCTATTTAAACTTAGTTAATTAGTATAATTAAATTCTTACACGTAATATATGATATAGAAAATATGCCTCATCTTCTTTTGGAGTTAGATTTTCTGCCTCATCTAGGGAACTATCATCGTCATATTCATTTGATGTTTCAAATTCTACGTCAGATTTTTTAACTCTTGCATCTGGTGTGACAAGAATAATTAGTAGATCCTTGGGACTACTTATTAATTTACTCTTATCGGATTTTAAGTCTCGAACAGCGTTGGCAGTCTGAAAAAATATAGCTATAATGAAGCAGTTAATTGAATGTGGATGGCTACAAAGATAGAAGACCGAAGAAAGTATGGATGGATTGTGTGAAAAAGGACATGCTTAATAGAGTGGATTCAGATATGACGACTAATAGAGATGTATAGAAGAGCAGCATACTGTGCGGACGCTCTGTTGGAACAAAAGCAAGTTGATGATGATGAATCAAGCAGTTAATTGTTTTGCGGTGGATAAGGGGATAGCCCCTTGACTCGTAATCTGTAGATCCTGGGTTCAAATTCCTTAATATAGTTAGTTTTAGATGATTTTGTGGTGAATGAAAACATCTTCATGCAATCTACATATATCTGCTTAGAAATGTAATAATATGTGTGAAGTTAACCCGCATAGTAGCGTGGTTTACTATGGCCTAGTCACACCTAATTAGATCAGGCTCTGAGCCCCTTTATGGGGATCTTGAGCTGATGATGATTGTTCACTGCTACTGTACCTCAATGGGGAAACCGCGCGGAGGAGACTCTTTCAAGAGGACAAACTTGGTGTTACAAAATTCTTTGCTCTTTTGAATGTCTTAAAAATAGTTTATAGTGATGAAATGTTTTTCAAACATCTTAGAAATAAAGTGTGAAGATAACTGGGTAAAATCTTGACGAATTTAAATTCTCCGAATGTTACCAAATAGTAGAGGAACTGATAAGTTGGGAACAACTATCATTCCAAACTAGCTCGAACAAAATCTAACGCCTTCGAGAGTTTCGTCGCAGATGTTACTTTCTCTTTGCTTTTATCTGTTCGCGAATGTTCGAGATTGCGCTCGACACCTTTTTTATCATAACTGATATAGCACTTTCCTCAACTTTTCTATGTAGATTATTTTCTACATTGTTACAATCTTCAAGGAAGTTGGGGCGAATTTCGGAAACTCATCGGCGTTACGCCGTCAAATGAGATTGAACTCATTTTAATATGGAAGTCGCTATTTGATAAACTTTCCTGCTCACAAAATATGCTATGAATTTATCACAAAGACTTAATATATTGGATAATTTTTTTTTATAATGAAATTCTAACAAACTTCATTATTTATACGTTCAAATTTCCTGTGATTTCAAATCTTAGCAAACTTGTTAAAGATTAAATATTAACAGAATTTACTCAATAAAACTGCTTTAATGACTCTTGTAAGCGGACGCGGGCAGTTGTGCGATTGTCGATTGTTTTGCAGCCAATCCGACTGTTTATTTGCACAACTAAAATGAAGCAGCGCACCTCCATGTAAGCTCATAATCAAAGCGAGACTAAACAGTTGTGCGATGTTTTAGTTACAAGTGTGCGCACGCTTTTATAATCAAACTCATAGACTTGTTACCCTCGTTACCCATGTTAGATAAATTCGTATGTTGGCAAAACTGCAGTCAACACTTCTCAGTTTTGGGGATTTATCTGAACGATTACTGCTATGATAAAACTGACCTTGTGTAGCTTTAGGGTATACGAACACCTTTGACTAAACTATCGCACAACTGCCTTGCTTTGATTCATATTACCTTATACGGTACGCACACTACTCAATATTTAGTTGTGCAACTAAACAGTTTGTTGCGACACAATCGACAATCGCACCACAGTTTATTGCTGCTAGTAGAGTACAAAGATCACCCTTGTCTTGTTGCCACTATAGACTCGCAACTAAGCAATGGAATATATTTTGGAACTCCAGTAGGATAGTTATATTGTTACTAGCTTCTGCCCGCGACTCCGTCCACGTGGAATTAAGCTAAAGTGAGTAGCCTATGTGTTCTTACAGACTAACCTCTACGTCTTTGCCAAATTTCATCGAGATCCGTTCAGCCGTTTAGGCTGTAAACTCTAACAAACATCCATCCATCCATCTAAACTTTCGAATTTATCATATAAACTAACTGTTCCCATGCGACTTCATCCGTGTAGAATATAAAAAAAATCATTTTATTATTCATTTGTCAAATTATCAATTGCAAATGTCAAAACGACATGAGATGACTAACCTTAGCAATCTTTCTTCCTTGATGTTGGCAGCAACTTATGGTCTCTTTCCCACATTAGGGTTTTTATCCAAAATACATACCCCTAAGTTGGCTTAAAAATATATAGGCTAAAGCGTGACATAAGTGTAGGGTTTTTTATTAAAAGAAGAATTAATCAAAAATATGCTGTAATTGCTGACATCTTAGGCAACAAAGTGTGTTTTTACGCTTTATTAGTATAGATATTATTAAAACACTTACATAAGCTGCGAATATAGCTAACAGTGTACATTTTCCAAGCACGTAGCGTCGCATGACGAACAAAATCAGTTTATGTTTTCCTTTCTTTAATGCACGAATTGATTTAATTTGCTAAATGGCTCGTATGATTCAGCAATAAATGAAAACGGTATTAAATTTTTATGGCCCATTTAATAAAGAATTTTTTTACTTTAACCTCCCTGCCTAATAATTAATTTTTAAAAAATGTTATAACAGGAGAAACATCGTGTTTTGGATGATATAAAAACACATAAAATCTTCGAGTTTTAGATTGTTGACTTTTGTACAGTCTATAAACAAAAAGCTTACTTTGTCTAAATAAAATAGATTAGTTTGACAATTCATTTCAAATTTAGTAGGGATGGGTTGTGTAAAATCAGTCATGAATCTTATCGATTTTTGTTCTTATAGAAGTTGGAATCGATAGATTCATAGTTATAACTTATGAATTAAAAAAAAAAAACACTGTTATCTCAAATTAATAATGACCATAACAAATAATGAGAGTAAATAAATATTTATTACTACTACAGCCGTACGTAATCGAATTGGATTTCGCTATTATTGCTCTCATCGCTAAATTCGCTACACTATAATCAACACTAGAATTGTCCTATAAATTAGTTATAAGAAAATAATAATTTTAGTTGGTTTCGATAATTATTTAAACGGAATATCGATAATTCAAAATTGTTCGCTGCGTGTTTGTTTCGTCACTACGATACCTTTCTATTAATGCCGTACGCATTTTCCTTCATACAAATTGAATTCGATACTTCATATGCGTTATTTATCAAACTAATCTATCTTATTTAGACAAACTATAGATGCGAGTTACACCTCGTAACGTCGGTCAGTACAACTGAGTACTGACTTAAATTACGAGGTGTAACGTTACACACATTCTTGTAAACAGTACGTAACATTACGAGAAAACCAGCAACAAATCAGTACTCAGATACCTTAATATTTCATACAAATTATATAATTTTTACCGTAGCTTATATAGCTGTTCTCGTGCGGCTTCGACCGCATGGAATTATAAAAACTTTATTCTATTCACGTTTCTCAAATTCTCAAAATCAAAATGGCAACGAAGGCTTTTGACATTGGATACCAATTACCGGCAATTTTGCTACCTTGATGTTGGCAGCTTGTAGTTTATGGTTTTTTTCGAATAAAAAATAAAACCCCTTAGTTTAATAGCGTAAAAATACATAAAGCGTGTCCAAAAACGTAGTGCTTTTTGTTGAAGAAAAAAATAATTCAAAAATATACTGTGATTACTGCCACAAAGTTGTGTGTGTTTACGCTTTATTATATTAGTATAGATACTATAGTTATAGATTGAAAGCACCTAAAATATTCATGAATTAACAGACAGAGCTTTTTCTACAGAATGGAAGGTATTAGCTTTTTTATTTTCTTTTAAGTTATGTTTTCCTTATTCATTCCCTTAAAGTACAATTCTCTAACTACGACTGAATTTCACAACTGGTGACTATGAACATGTCTTGATGCTAATGTTATGTTAATACATGAAGTTTTGAAAGTGCATACATGGATATGAAGTGCTGCGAACAATTTAACATGCAACGGGTTAGATTTAACACAGATTGTTTTAATCTTAGAGAATAAAACATCAGGTATTTCGTCTACGTGGATATCTCTCTGTCTTTTAATGCTGGGCTTAGTATGTGTCTTATATATTCCCGTCTTAAGCAAATATGATACACGAGCTGTTGCCCGCGACTTCGTCTACGTGGTATTAGAAAACATACAAACTATATAAATTACAAAAAGTTACGTATCCCTCGGGAACCGGACATTTCTCGGGGATGAAGCAGACTCCAGACTTTGTTTTATATCTGTACCAAATTTCAATAAGATATGTTGAACCGGTGCAGAATGATCGACTAAACATTAAAAAACTAAATTAATGAATCCCACGGGAACCGTAACTATTCCCGGGATAAAAAGTAGCCTATGTGTTCTTCCAGACTATGCTCTAAACCTGTGCCAAATTTCCTAGAGATCCGTTCAGCCGTTTAGGCTACAAACGCTAACAAACATCCATCCATGCATCCATCCATCTATCCATCCATCCATCCATCTAAACTTTCGCATTTATAATATTAGTAAGAAGTAAGATTAGTAAGATTAAGTATTTACCTCCTTTTCAGGTTGAAATGTTGTTTAAAATATTCGAAATTATCTGTACTTATTACCAAATGGTAAAACAAAAACGTAGATGATCTAAAAATTTATTTGTAGCAATACACTTGAAGTCTTTGACTAAACTGTTGTGCGATTGTCAATTGTTTCGAAGCCAATTCAGTTGTTTAGTTGCACAAGTAAATCGACTAGTGTACGCACTTCCACAAAAGCTTATAGGAATCAAAACGTGACTACAGTTGTGCGATAATTTAGTTTTAAATCGTACGTTTTAACGCTAGATTTAAACCCTTTAGTCTTTCCAGAATTTGTTGCCAGAGAAAATATTTTAGTTAAGAATTTTTATTCTGTGTAAGGCTTTCAAATACCTTTTTGTATTAACGTTTTCGAGTGATTTTCACACTTCACGATTTTCTGATTTGTGGCTTCAATTGTGACGTGCGTGAGTTTTAAATTGTACAGAATTCGTCGTCCCGTGTGAAACGATTTTATGTCGCGCCGTCGACTTTAAATGCGATCAAAGTTAATTTCACTCGTTTATTTCTTTTGATTTAGAACGGGAATACGTATGGTAGCAGCTGGTATAATTGCTTGCAAGCTATTGGCACATTTGAATCACTACAGACGTGTAAACCGTAACTGGTAGGCCAGTTTCCGGCATGTAAATTGCTATGCAAAATATATATGACGAGAAGATGTGCTTTCTTGTTTGAATCGCAATAACTAAAAAAGTAATAAACGGATTTTAAGAATTCTTTCACTATTAGAAAGCTTCATTATCTGTGAGTAATATAGGCTATTTTTTTAATATCACGGGGATGGAGTAGCGAGCAATAGTATTATGTAAAAAGCAATATTTTTGTATAACTTGAACTCGCCATCTTGTATGAAACCTTTCATATTTCTCTACACTGTGTGTCTTACCTGTGTCGTTAAGTTTCTAGAACCAACAGTCTCGTGTGTCCTTGTGCGGAAATTTATTATAAGCTTGTGTTACTGAACATGCATGCTAGAGATTTATCTACCAATAATAATCTTACTAACTAATATAAACTAGCTTTCGCCCGCGACTCCGTCTGCGTGGAATAAAAAAATAAAAGATAGTAGCCTATGTGTTCTTCCAAACTATCCTCTACGTCTATGCCAAATTTCATCAAGATCCGTTTAGCAGTTTAGGCTACAAACTCTACAACATTCATCCATCCATCTAAACTTTCGCGTTTATAATATTAAAAAGGATGGAAGTTTTTTTAAAGTTTATGGACTATGGCTGAACGGATCTCGATGAAATTTGACATAGATGTAGAGGATAGTTTGTAACAGATAACTACTTAATTTATTTTAATTACATGCAGACGGAGTCGCGGGCAAAAGCAAGTGAATTTATAATTTAAAAATAACCTGTATAGTAGAAATAACGTATGAATTGAAACTAAAATATATTTTGCTAGACAATAATTGGCATCTATTTTAAGTGAATGGTCAAACGAGCTGTGACTCGTAGTTGTATACAAGTTTTTCAACAGTGGAAACATGTCTATCAACATGTTAAAATAATGTATTCATATTAAACATGTCCTGTCAATTAATGACGTCATAAACAAGAGGGGTCCAAACGTGACAGTAATGTTTGTCGACAAACACACAAGACCGTGGTTTTGTAGCTCGTGGTATCTCTGTTATTTGTGAGAGTTAGAGCGAGAAGATTGTATGTTTTTCCGTAAATGTTTTGGTAGTCGAAACCCATTGTTACATACGTCAACATTCTACTGTCGTTCCTGTGAACAGTAATTTGTCGGGGCGCCTCGCACAAGTTCCTCTATAGTAATTACTAAGCGTAATTATTATAGAGACAGCTTGCGTTGACTCGGATACAAGTTAGAAATAAATGTGTGAGGATAATAAGGAAAAGTCAGGAGAGAAGTTTTGTCTTTTTTCTAAAGGTTTTTTCTTATAAAAAGAAATGGATTATGTAGTAACTGCTGATGCAACATTAATCTTATTAATCTTACTAATATTATATATTATAAATTCATCATCCACTTGCCCTTATCCCTTACGGAGGGTCGGCACAGTATGTGCTGCTCTTCCATACATCTCTATCAGCCGTCATATCTGAATCCACTCTTTCCTAAGCATATCTTCTTTCACACAATCTATCCATACTTTCTTCGGTCTTCCTCTTACTTTGTAGCCATCCACGTTCAATCTCAACACTTTCTGGTTTATGTCCCCATCATTTCGTCGCATAATATGTCCATACAACGCTAACCTTTTGCTTCTCAATTTCTTCACCGCTGGCGCTACTTTCAAACTTCCTCTAATGTACACATTCTTAACTTTATCCAATCTTGTCACACCACACATCCATCTTAACATACGTATCTCAGCCACATGCAATCTCCTTTCATCCGCAACTTATATAAATAAAATAAACATAACAACTTTTACATATTATAAATTATAAATGTGAAAGTTTAGATGGATGGATGTTTGTTAGAGTTTGTAGCCTAAATGGCTGAACAGATCTAGATGAAATTTGGCATAGATGTAAAGGATAGTCTGGAAGACCACATAGGCTACTTTCTTTTGTCTTTATTATTACCACGCGGACAGAGTCGCGGGCGGAAGCTAGTGTTATATATGTGAAAGTTTATATGGATGGATGTATGTTAGAGTTTGTAGCCTAAATGGCTGAACGGAGTTTGATGAAATTTGGCATAGATGTAGGGGATAGTATGGAAGAACACATAGGCTATCAGTTTTGTTTTGTTTTTTAATTCCACGCGAACGGAGTCGCTGGCGTAAGCTATAAATGCGTATGTTTAGATGGATGTTTGTAGAAATTTGTACTTAATCTAAACTGCTGAACGGATCTCGATGAAATCTGGCATATATGTAGATGATAGTCTTTTTTTTATAACCAAAGTTAGCATACGAGCAAGCGGCCACCTAAATCCGCCAAAATGGCAAAGCGACCGCTGCCCATAGACATCCGCAGTTGCAGATGCGTTGCCTACCCTTTTCCGACGGAGGAGTAGACGCACATAAAGAGGATATTTCCCCTTCCTATGCATCTCCTCTACCGTCAAATCCACTTCCCGTTCCCATACTCTCCTTATAAGAAAAGGGTGGTAAAGAGAAAGGGACTTAAATTAGGCGTCCGTCACCACACTCATCAGACGAAACACGGGATTGCTTCCATTTCACGCCTGTCTCCTGTGTGGCCGTGGTATTACACCAAGCGTGCTGGCCCATTAGTGCTAAGATGTTAAAGCGGGCACTACCACTGTTAAAACACACTGATAGTCTGGAACACAAAGGCTTCTTTTTGCTTTTGTTTTGGGAATTAAGCAGAGAAAGCTAGTGTATAACAGATTTTACTCTTACTAGTGCTACATGCGATGTTTGGATAGATGGATGCTTGTTACCACATTACTCCAGAATAGCTAAACATATCTGGTAAAAAAGAAACATTCAATACCCTATAAACGTTATTTTTATAGATTTATAAGTGAATCCAAAATCAACTATAAGTCTTTAACTATGTCAGAGAAGTGCGTGAAAATGGTCTTGATAAAAATTAGAACAAAAGCTGATTGGTCTGCAATAAAAAACGCATTTTTGGACTTACCACAATACGCATAGGAGCCGCATACAAGATAACCTGAGACAATTAACTTTGCGGACTTTCTAGCTCCAATCTTATATTTAATTAGTCTACATGTGTGCAGTTTTCAGTTAACTTTAAGTTAGTTTAAAGACGAACTAAGTTTTCATAGATGTAACTTTTAATATAGTCTTCAATTTCTGTCTTACTTAATAACTTTAAAAGGAAGGGGAATTAATAATTAAAAGTACAAGACAAGATTCTGGAACATAGGGGAAGAGGGAGACTTAACTTAAAAGGAGGGTCCATAAGGGTACACAAGGGGTCCAAAAACCCCTAATAAAAACCTCTTGATTTTATTAAATACATTAAAGCAAACAAAAGTAATAGACATACGCCAACTATAATAATAGTAAAGTATACGTGATTTCGTCTTGGCAGGGGAGAGTACTTCCAGTAAGTCCCCTCCCCTGTCTATACAAAGTGTGTAACATACTGTCAACTTGTTGAAGTCTATGATAAGCAGTCGCTTTGCTATAAAAATACCTCTTAAGTTATAAAACATAATATATGTGTATTTTTAGTAGAATTTGAAAAATCGTATATATTTTAGTTAATTATTTTATCAACGCTTTTCCAATAAACAGTCGATTGAATATAAAATTACTCTGCATTAACAATAAGCTAATTATTATTTTAACATTTTCTGATAACTGGACTAATTAAATGAATTAATAATGTGCTGTGTTCGCTAATTACGATGCATAATTTATTTAAAACTAGCTTTCGATCGCGACTCCGCGTGTAAAAACAGAACTTAGTGCCTGTCCCACTGAATTGTAAATTATCAACAATCCAACGTGTATAATAACGATGGAAATATCGGATTTTGTTCCCTTATTGACAGTGACGTTATTTTTAAGCTATCTGAGTCTCTATCAGCCACTGTTGGGACAGGCCCTAAGTAGCTTATATGTTTTCAGGCTATGTTCTACATCTATGCCAAATTTCATTAAGAATCCTCTATTAGTTTAGGTAGCAAACTCTAACAAACATATATCGAAACATTCACTTTATTAGTAAGACTTGCTGTTGCCCGCGACTTCGGTCACGCAACATTAAGATATAAAAAGTACCCTTTGCCTATCTACGTTAGATACCCCTTCAGTGAAAGTCCAGTCAAAATCGGCCCAGCTGTTTCGTTTAGATATGTCATTTCTTTTTTTTTTTCTAGAAACACTCATCATCAACTTGCCCTTATCCCTTACGGAGGGTCGGCACAGTATGTGCTGCTCTTCCATGCATCTCTATCAGTCATATCTGAAACCACTCCTTTCTTTAGCGTATCCTCTTTTACACAATCCATTCATACTTTTTCGGTCTTCCTCTATATTTGTAGCCATCCACATTTATTCTTAACACTTTCAGGTATATGTATGTCCCCATTGTCTCGTCGCATAACATGTCCATACCACGCTAACCTTTTGTTTCTCAATTTCTCCACCACTGGCGCTACTTTCAAACTTCCTCTAATATACACATTTTTTCCAATAACACTAACATTGGAGAATTGTACAATGCCAAGTTTAATTCTCCTGGAAAATCTAATTTTAGCAACTCGATTTTCAGACGTAGGATATTCCGCCTTAGCTCTTACGATTGGAATCCCTTTTGAACGATGTTTGTCGCGCGACGAGTTACACGCTGTGAACTAACGAACTGCCCGAGAAAATAGAGAAAAATTGTAGCGGTGATATAGCGATATGGATCTGCGCAGGTAGCTGTAATGACACCATGTATGCGCTAAACGCAGGACTGTCCTGGTAGTAAACAATAATAAAACAAACTAGCGACCTACGGGTCTAATACTGATACGATATATGTACATGTATAACTTATGTAAACCTCCCTCTTGAATTACTTTATCTATTCAAAAAACTGCATCAAAATCCGTTGGGTAGTTTTAAAGGTCGAATGATACATACATACAGACAGAAAGCGGGTAGCGACTTTGTTGTATACTATGTTGTGAAGCAGGACTGTCCTGACAAAAACGGTGAATAAACCAATATAAACATATAAAAATGTAATGAGAAATCAAATTTATTTTAATGAAAATTAAAAATAGAGCTATATTCACGCCTTTACATTTCTTTTTATCCTTTGAAACAGTTTTTCATAATAACGATATTTTTAAGCGAGAAATAGTGAAATATTTATAAAATTACAAGCATACAATTCTACAAAAGTAATACGATAAATAATTAAAGTGACCTCTTGACTTTAACTAGCACAATTTTTGTGAAAATTATTAAACGCATGGTCACCCGTCAAGACCGGCCAGCAAACGATTGCTATAGAGCAAACAACGGCGTGGACAAATAAAGCATTGTGGAGTTTCGTACACAACAGTACAGAATATGTGCAAAGTTTTATGTATGAGTTTAGCTTATGTTTAAAATAATCTATACTATTATAATAAAGCGTAAACACTTCTTTGTTGCCTAAGATGTCAGCAAGTACAGCATATTTTTGAATAACCCTTTTTTTAATAACAAGCCTTACACTTGCGTCACGCTTTAGGCTATATTTTTCATGCCATTAAACTTAAAATGAAATAAAAATAAAATAAAACGCTATTTATTGACCAAAAGAAAATTAAAAGAACACAACTTACAATTATTAATGAAATAAAAAAAAATAAAGATACAAACGGAAAAGGTCAAAAGGAAAAGGCTCAGCTGATGCGGCCTTCAGCTTGTCACTGAAGGCCGCGCTGGTTTTCAGCCTAGGGGGTAAATGTTTTAGATAAAAACCCTAATGTGGGAAAGAGACCATAAGTTGCTGCCAACATCAAGGAATCAAGGTTTTCATCATGTCATGTCATTTTGACATTTATAATTTGACAAATGTAAACAATAGAATAAAATTTTCATGATTTCATACGGATGAAGTCGCACGGGAACAGCTAGTAAATAATAAATTTTATATAGTTCACTTATGATTCTTAAAATCATTTTATTGTCTAGTTTTACCTTTTTTCAATTGTTTCGTTAACTCAACTATTACGTTTGACCTCTGTGTGAGAAAGTTTTAGACTTCCATTTGGCATTTTATCCCCACCTTTTAATCTGTTTCTACATACAAAATCAACTTAAGTAAGGAAAGTGGAATTGACTGAGAAAATACAGAGGAAGGGGAAACGTCTCCATTCTGTGCGTCCCCTTGACTAAAGGACAATATATCTGTTAATGGGGATGTCTATAGGTAGGGTTCGGTATTCTGGTTGCGGGAATATTCTTCTATTAGTAAATTGACTTTTTAAAATTACAAAATTAATTTCTGGGTCTATAACATAGGAAATAATCTTACTAATATTATAAATGCGAAAGTTTGTGTGGATGAATGTTTGTTAGAGTTTGTAGCCTAAAGGCCTGAACATATTTTAATTAAATTTGGCATACATGTAGAACTTAGTCTGAAAGAACGCATAAGCTACTTTTTTTTTTTAATTCCATGCGAGAGTCGCGGGCGAAAGCTAGTTAAACAATTAGTATTTGTATTTTTAAATCCTATTTATAAAACCAGAAATTTTCGTTGTATCAAAAGCGTTATACAATATTCAAGTTACAAATAAGTTAACGCTATATATAGTTTCAAGGCACGGCCCACTCGCAAACATAAATCTAACTTAACCCGACTTAACTCCGCAACGCCCACCACTACACTGGATACAAGTACTAACTTTAGATGCTCTTGTATATCGACAAATATTTAGAAAATTGCTTATAAAATATCTTTGAATGTTTTCTTTATAAAATAACGGGAGTTTTTAAATTTTACACTGAAATATATGTACATTCATAATCTACAACATACTAATATTATAAAGAGGAAAGATTTGTATTTTTATACGTATTAAAATAACTCAAAAACTACTGGGACGATTTCAAAAATTCTGTCCCCTTTAAGCTACGTTATCAGTGAGTAACATAGGCTATATATTTTAACTAGCTGTACCCGTGCGACTTCATCCGCATAAAATTATGAAAATTTTATTTTGTTGTATACATGTGTCAAATTATCAATTGCAAATGTCAAAATGACATGACATGACAAACCTTACATCCTTGATGTTGGCAGCAACTTATGGTCTCTTTCCCACATTAGGGTTTTTATCCAAAATATTTACCCCCTAAATTTAATGGCGTGAAACATATAGCCTAATGCGTGACGTAAGTGTAGGGCTTTTTATTAAAAAAAGAATTATTCAAAAATATACTGTAGTTGCTGACATATTAGGCAATAAAGAAGTGTGTGTTTACGCTTTATTATAATAGTATAGATTTCACGTGGACGAAGTCGCGAGGAAATCTACTTTATCATATTAGTATAAAGACTATGCAGTTGTAGTTTCAGATGTATTAAAAAAAAATGTTTTAGTGAATTGAAAACGCGATAGAATTCACCGTCAATGCAAATTTCTTAACCAGCTGCATTTCTAACAAGAATACACGTTAATCTAGCACAGGTACCTGTTCTGAACAGAAGCACTAGAAAAACAGCTTGAACTAAGCTTTATTCTCGTTAAAGCATAGAGCAAACCCTTGTATTTTCCACAAAGAAAATTATACGACTCTTTTTTGCACAAAAAATGCGCTTTCCACGTTAATTACAGGCGATGTTTGTATAAAATAAACACATCTCGTTGCCTTAGTGACACGATAATCAGTTAACGAAATAAACTAGCAAAAAAATTAAAGCCTTGCAAATAATTTAACAGAGGTAAAACACGCTTTAACGTCTTCGGGCTGTAGGGCCGGCTCGCCATAAGTAATACCACGCAGAAGATGTGTGGCAAGTTGAAGTAATTTCGCGTTTCGTTTGATAAGTATGCATGTAGAAGGCCTAATTTAAGTGCCTTCCACTCTTTTCATATTAGGAAAGGATAAGAAGGGAAAGTATATTTGGCATAGGAAGGGGAAAATATACTCATCATGTGCGTCTCCTCCATTGATTAAGTGACAACGCATAGCAATTGCGGATGTCTATGGGTAGTAGTCAGTTCAGGTTGTTGTTTATTTGTACTACAAGGTATTTATACCAAAAACATTATGGTGATATATTCATTATGAAACATACAAAAATAACGTAGCTTTATAAGGTGATAACATTTTTGAAATCCGTCCAGTAGTTTTTGAGTTATTTCAATACGTATAAAAATGCAAAAACACAATTCTTTCATCTTTATAATAATAGTAGTTATATTATATTAAAATATTGTAAACAATTCTTGAGTTTGAAACATTTATTTTAAATATGTTTTCGTACTTTTAATATTTCTATTGATTAATTTTATAATAAGCCGTTCCAACAGTTTGCTTTCCTATTTTTATTCTATTCATAAAACTCGGTGACCCGCATTTCAACTTCGTTATTCGATTTTGTATTTGGTAGAACTATTTTTAAGACCTAGATATAGTTGAACCTATTTTTAGATCTAGTTAGGGAGATGCTAGTGATGACCTATCGTAACGGAATTTCCTGATAAACGGTGTTATCATTTTAACTATGTCGCCTTGCAAAATAAAAGATGCTTATTTTAAATTTACCACGGGCAACTATCTGATGATCTAGATTAGGTCTATGGAGAGAGACAGCTACTATAAATATGATCTTATTTTTTTCTTTATTTTTTATTGCAAAAGCGGGCAAACGACCAACGGATCGCTTTGAAGCAGTTCTTAAATCTATTTTACCTAACTTTTCTCATTCTAGTCAAATGTTTTTGAGTCAAGCATTTTTCATAACGTGACTTGAAAGCGTCGGTAGTGTAGTTGTTAACCGCTTAACCGGACTGAACCATATCTTGTATTGTTTCAATCTCAAGTACCAATGTTTTCGTTTTCCGTTACTATGTATATTTATCCAACGTTCTTACGATGAAAAAAAAACGTGATGTAATGCACATAAGGCTAAGTAATGTAATGTAATGAATTCAAGCTTTGGGCTAGCGAGATTCACTATGGGATAGTCACTCCTAACTTAGGGGAGGCTAGCTATTACGATTTATAACTAGCAAGTGTATTTAGGTAAAGGAAGCCCAAAGAAAGTATGGATGGATTCTGTGAAAGATGATAGAAGGAAGTGGATTTCGATATGACGGCTGATTGAGGTTATGGAAAAGTACATACTGTGCCGACATTTGTAGGGCAAGTTGATGATGAACAGGTAAGCGTATTTAAATAACCCTTTGTATGAATGATTTCCATCGAATTATATTACGATTCTGTCCATTACCGCGTCGGTTTTAATCACTATCATATTTGAACGTTAATTAATTAGCCCGCCGTCACCGTTGTCGGCTGGACTCATTGAATTGACAATTTTCAAAATATTGCCTCTGAGCGCAATCACTTTACCTGTGTGCAAAAATTTAATTAACTGCTAATTAACTCGTAATGCAAACCTCATGTATACGCACCCTTTTTGTATGTTCCTGAGTATGAAATGTCTCTTTGTACCGTGATTTTTTACTGAGATCATGAATTCACTTCAGGTTTCCAATAGCATATTGAATCACTTGACCGTAGTTCTAAACTAGATTTCGACTTTTTGAATTAAAGACACCTAGTAAGTAGGATGTGTTCTTCTAGCCTATGTTCTGTACCAAATATGGGGCTGATTCATCACACAGGGCGCCAACCTAGTTTTAACACCAGTCTCCTGCCCAAATCCACCAAATCCGCCCAAATCCAAATCCGCCAAAATGGCGAAGCGACCGCTGCCCATAGACACTCGCAATAGCGGATGCGTTGCCTACCTTTGATCGACGGAGGAGGAGACGCACCTAAAGAGGATATATCCCCTACCTATGCGCCTCCTGCACCATCAAATCCACGTTCCCTTCCCATGCTTTTCTAATAAGAAAAAGGGTGGGAAGGAAAAGGGACTAAAGTTGGGCCTCCGGCACCACACTAATCAGACGAAACGCGGTATTGCTCCCACTTCACGTCTGTTTTCTGTGTGGTCGTGGTATTGCACCGGGCGAGCCTACCCATTCATGCGAAGATGTTAAAGCGGGCTCTACCACTGTCTATTATGTTAATTTTATAGAGTTCAACGTATTACCAGGTCTGGAAAGTTTATCGCTCTGTAACCAAATTATTGTTCTAATATTTGTAACACATTGTACAGATAAGTTGTTGCGTTGCTAAAATGTTGTGAAATTTACAACTAGCAAGTTAAGCTCGATGGCCGTAACTAAGTTGGTCCGGGCAGAGTTAAATTTATATCAGTTAACAAGTCGAACAAGATACGACCTTGTGGTACGGAGTTTTCTTTGTGCAAGTTTGCAAACTGTATTATTTTTATTTAAACAGTACTTGTGTAATTCACGAAGAATATTTATTAGATAACTAGCTGTTCCCGTGCGGCTTCATCCGCATTAAAATATGAAATTTTTATTTTATTGTTTACATTTGTCAAATTATCAATAGCAAAAATCAAAATGATATGACATGGCATACCTTGGCAATCTTACTTTCTTGATGTTGGCAGCAACTTATGGTCTCTTTCCCAAAATATATAGCCCCTAAGTTTAATAGCGTTAAAATATATAGCCTAAAGCGTGACGTAAGTGTAGGGCTTTTTAATAAAAAAAGAATTATTCAAAAATATACTGTAATTGCTGACATCTTAGGCAATAAAGAAGTGTGTGTTTACGCTTTATTATAATAGTAAAGATTTATGCATTCAGTACGTAATCTTACTAATATTATAAATGCAAAAGTTTAAAGATTAGATGTTTGTTAGAGTTTGTAGCATAAACGGCTGAAAGGATTTTGATGAAATTTAGCATAGATGTAGAGGATAGTCTGGAAGAATACATAGGCTACTTGCATTTGTTTTTTATTCTACGCTGAAAGTCGCAGGCGAAAGCTAGTGTGAAATAATGTGGAATACTCGCCATGTAACATGCGAAAGTTTGGATGGATGGATGTTTATTAGAGTTTGTAGCCTAAACTGCTGAACGGATTTTGATGAAATTTGGCGTAGATGTAGAACATAATCTAGAATAAATTATAGGCTGCTTTTGTTCTTTTTTTACTTAAACCATTACGAAGTCTAGATGAAAGCTAGTAGATATGTAAACTAGGTAGTTTATGTGACTATTTTATATTTTTGACCGACTTCCCAAAAGAAGGAGGTACTCAATTCGTCTGTATGTTTTTTTTTTTAGATTATTTTGTGGTGGGATTAGGGGGAGGGCAGCTGCAGTTGTCTTAAGGGACGGTCATTTTGATCTATGTCTAAAATTATAAAGAGGACAGATTAGTATTTTTGGATTTTTGTGTATAACTCAAAAACTACTAGTCATATTTTAAAAATTCTTTCATCATTAAAAGCTACGTTATCAGTGAGTAACATAAACTATGTTTTTTTTTTTATTGTGTGATTGCATATATGTAATATTTACAATATTGACCAATGAAACTTGATTAAAATACTACGAACGGTTTTTATTAATAAGTTTCATTACATTTTCCATTTAAAAAGATGAAGCCCAAACTTTTGTGGTATTTCGTGGATTTCATTCGATTAATTAAATTATGTTTTGCAAACAACGATGACAATCAATTTTGAGCCATAATTTATAAAAATAAAATTATAATTTTTATTTCTATTAATTTACAGATCGACAGATATCGCTGAAATTTAGCACAGATGTAGAAAATTGTCTAGAATATATCATGTGTTTTTTTTTAATTTTGCGGAGACGGAGTCGCGAGCCACATCTAGTAAACTCTTTGTTTGAAACTCTCAAAATCGGATTTAACAACTTTACTCAGATTCAGAGTGTGAAAGATTGTAACATAATTCTACAATGCCCCGTTGACATCTCCCAATTGGAAAACTCACCCTTTTTCCAGAAGTACGGACAATTGAGTTATTACTATTGCTACTTTATCGGTTCTCGACAAATCGTTTCTCGTCATTTCCATATGTATAAAACTTTTACAATCCCATTTCAATATATTGAACATATTATTGATGTTAAACTATGTTCTTATATTGTTACAAGAAAAACTAAGGTAAATGCGGTAAAGGAGCCAAAGAGATGTATTGCGCAAAACATTAGAACATAACGCAAAACATAATTTTTAATCAAAACATAAATTCAAATGACGCGCATAAGCTAGTGGGGTAGACAACACTGACCTCCATTTGATTCGTTCCTGACAGGTGTTGATTAAAACATAAATAGTCATATATCATGTAGCCTAACACAGAACATAGATACTACCAGTGGGCGCCACAATTCGCTTTTTAAATATTGTTTAAGTGCGGAAATATATGTTATTCGCGAACAACATATATAGTACATAGTTTACATAGTTTCTCATTGATAACCTAGCTTTTTAATACTGAAATAATTTTTGAAATCGGTTTTGTAGTTTTTGAGTTATTTAAATACATACAAAAAAACAAATCTTTCCTCTCTACAATATTAGTACAGATTTGACCATTGTCGTCTATGATCCGCATGTCTATACCAAGTTAGTTGTTTGCCTTTTATATCTGTTTCGTTTACTAATGAATATTTTACATAAATAAATTAAAATAATATAAAATACAAGTGCCGTTAAAGGAAAGTTTATAATTTTGCAGCCAGTTTTAACATAGTTATTCATTGTTTATTACTAGAAAATGCACGAAGTTTGTAATATATGATGCCGCAGCGGTTGCCGCGTCATCGGGTTTGCTTAACTTTTGAAATTTCAATTACAGTTTTAATATACACATTTTCACTACGAAATATCTACCTTAATGGATAATAAATATTGATATAATGACATACAGAAATACATCATTCATAGACTTGTATATATTTAAATATATATAAAAGGATAGATTTGCATTTTTGGATTTTTGTATATATTGCAATAACTCGAAAACTACTGAAACGATTTCAAAAATTCTTTCACCATTAGAAGGTGATTCATCTGTGAGTAATATAGGTTATTTATATTTAATTTCACGTGGGCTAATTCGCGAGCAACCGCTATTATCATAAAGAGGATATGTATTTTTGTATATATTGAAATAACTCAATAACCACTGGGCCGATTTCAAAAATTTTTTCACCATTAAAAAGCTATATTATCATCGAGTAACAGTGAATAAATTTTGAAATTACATATGGAAGAAGTCACTAGCAACAGCTAGTAATGTATAAACTAAATAAACAACTAGGCCGATTTCATACAGAATTAGAACTCTACAGTATACACGTAATGAAAATCCAAAGAGTAAACAGAAATCGGCGCACTAATTTATTATGTGCGACGTTATATATAAATTTTGAGACAAGCGATCTTATATTCTGAATATATTACAAGCCGGAAAATCGCACCCAACCTTTACATTTTATACACAGATTTTATTTGTTAAAAGTGCAGATAAATAATGTGCGTAGTCGTGGGAACCGAAAAAACAAAAAAAGAACATTGTTTTGAATAAAGAAGCGATCGACGAAAGGATGTTTTTCCAATTTGCAAATGTCACGGCGACATCGTGGAAACGAAATGCAATGTCGTTTTGTACGACGCTGTTTTAACTGTCTTAAAAGATTTATGTATTGTTTATCTCATAGCTTGTTAATTATACTATTAAACTCAAATATCGCACAACCGTTCAGTCGCGTTTTAATTTCTATAAGCTTGTATGGAGGTGCGCACACTATTATTTTCAGTTGTACACTAAACAGTTTCTGAGGTTACCCGTAACAAACACGAATTGCCAGACAGACGAATTTTTTTTAATACGATTTTCGTTATCAGTAAAGCATCATCTCTTCCCGAAATCTGGAATTTTCTTTTGATATTACAGACACTCCAATTTTATTATATATAGATTTAGTTTAACCATTATGTGTATTAAAAAAAAACATAATATCATTGTTATGATTTGAATACCCAACAAAAAGCATCAAAAGTTCATTGTAGTCGATTCAATATCTTCCCCGCTAAAATGTTTAGAGATAATTTAAAATTTCCTTTGTTGGTAAAGTCTTTGTGATAAAAAATGCCTCGCTCGAAGCCTTCTATTATGTTCTTGAAGCAAATAATTCTTTCACAAGTTAACAGAATTGCATACATTTTTAAATACGCTTGAGGCTGTTTTAAAATTTGAAATAGCTTTCCTTTAAGATTTGTAATACCCACGTATATATGTAGAAATACTTAAGTGGCTTAAAATATGCATAAAGAATTACAACTTTTATTTCACATTTTAATTTCATTAAACAATAACTTAAAAGCGTTGGCGGCTCAGTGGTTTAAGCACTTGACTTGTAATCTACAGATCTTGGGTTCGAATCCCGCTGTATCAATGTGATTTTCGATTTTTCGAATTTTCATACGTACCCGACGTTCTTACGGTGAGGGAAAATATCGTGATGCAACCTGCACATATGGGCAAAGGAATTCAAAGTTATGTGTGAAGTCAACCAACCCGCACTAAGCCAGCATGGTTGACTATGGCCTAGTCACCCCTTATTAGGGTAGGCTCCGAGCCCCTCGGTGGGGACGTATAATGAGCTGGTGATGATGGAAAAATAGCTATAACGTTTTATAATCCTTGTCCTTTAGGGCACATCATAGTCACTTTAGAGCGCGCACACCTTTGACTAAACTATCGCATAACTGTACTCTCGCTTTGATTCTTATGATCTTATATAGAAGTGCACTACTCAATTTTTAGTTGTGCAACTAAACAGTTGAATGGGCTGAGAAACAATCGACAATCGCACAGCAGTTGCGCGAAGTATAGTCAATGGGTCCGCCCTACAAATAATATGACTGGTTCTAGATTCCCGATAGATTCTATAGTGGTCAATTATTACATTTCGAATTTAGGCATATTTACTTATAAGTTATGTTTTGTACTAATTTTAGTGATTCGTTAAATGACTAAAATTAAAAAAAATGAAATGGTAAAGTATATTTGAAAACATCGAAAAAAAAATCATACTTCATACTTACTTAATATTATAAACGTGAAAGTTTAGATGGATGGATGGATGTTTGTTAGAGTAGCCTAAACAGCTAAACGGATTTCTATGAAATTTGGTATAGATGAAGAAGATAGTAGAACACATGGGCTACTTTTATCCCGGAAATAGTTACGGTTCCCGTGGGATGCATTTTTTTTTTTAATTTTTACTCGATAATTCTGCAACGGTTCAACATATCATAGTGAAATTTAGATATAAAACAAAGTCTGGAGTACACATGGGATAAGGTTCATCTCCTAAAAATATCCTGTTCCCTAGGGACATGTTGTTTTTTGTTATTTACATAGTTCGTATGTTTTCTAATACCACGCGGACGAAGTCGCGGGAAAAAGCTAGTTAAAATAGTTATGGCGAGTTTCTTTATTCGATTATTTCTTAGAATTTCAATTCTCATGTGTTGCAAAAAGGGCTTATATTATATTTCTTTTGTTGTTTTCTCTAAGATTTATATTAAAATAAATTTTCAATGTTATATTAAAAGTAGTTTTCTACTATAGAAGCCACAATTGTGAAAACTTTGCGCGTACAACCAATAAACAATAGATAATTTAGTTACGAATCCAGCGAAAAGTTTCGACTTTCTGTCCCTAACATGTGTTACAGTTTGAATTTTGTTTATTTGAATTGTGTCCTGTTTTAGGATTGTTTTATTTTCTATGTTTTAGTTGCCACTATATAACAATTGTTTCTGTTACTAGAATCGAATTTATAGTATTACAAAAGACAAAAGACCAAAGAAAGTAGCTTATGTGTTCTTCCAGATTATCCTCTACTTCCATGCCGAATTTCATCGAGATCTGTTCAGCAGTTTAGGCTACAAACTCTAACATCAATCCATCTAAACTTTCCCTTTCATATAAGTATTTTTTTTCAAGCTTTGTATTTGAATTTTATTGCATTTCGTATTGTTACGGAAAATATTAACAGATTTTTATTAATTACTAGATTTCGCCCGCGACTCCGTTTGCGTGGAATTAAAAAAAAAACAAAATCGAAAAGCCTATGTGTTCTTCCAGACTATCCTCTACATCTATACCAAATGTCATCGAAATCCGTTCAGCCGTTTAGGCTTTAAACTCTAACAAACATCCATCCATCTAAACTTTCTTCTTTATAATATTAGTATGATAGTCATACTAATGCGAAAATATCGACAGTTAGATGGATTTTTGTTTGTTACAATCTACAAAACTGATCTCAATTGAATTTAACACAGATGTAGAACATAGTCTGGAAGAACTTATAAGCTATTTACCCAGCTTTTCTAATGCTCACGAAGTCGAGGTAAAAAGCTAGTATCAGATAGGTCTACTATGTTTAATGAGTAAATAGCATGAATAAATTTATCGTATATATTAATATGAGGTCCCTTTAAAACCGTCAATAACTGGATATTGAAAAGCCAATGTCCAACAGTGGGCAGCTGATGATGATAAAGTACTGGGTCACTAGAGGCTTTTGGGTCTCTTACGTTAAGCTATAGTAATAATCGATGGTATCTTTCTTTTATTGTTATACTTTTGACCGTTACGGTAATAAATAGGAACAAAACATAATGCCATTGTGCAAATGTCTACAGGCTAACGATGTCTATGTTTTTGTAGGCACTAGACGGCCTTTAATCTATACTGTGGAAGGTCAGTAGTCAAGTCAGTCGGTGTCGAGTGACATTTGGTGAGGGTGACGTGGGTTTGAACGCTACTGATAGTATTCTAATTGGGACAATTCTGAAAATGTCTAACTATTTTTTTTTTCGCGTAATTTTGTGTTAAGATTCCTCCAAGATTTTTTTTGTATTTTGCCATTTTCTTTTGTTAGAAAAAATGTAATAAAAAAGGCATACGTTTTAATAAAGTTTTTACACTGACTATGAAAGTAATTACTTGATCTACAGCTTAGAAGCTAGAGAGAGTTATTGCTTTCTTTTCCTCTTACTGAATTCTATATCTTTTGTCTCTTTTATGTAACGAAAAAAGGACAAACGTAACGCGTGTAAAAGATCTTGAATCTAATTATCAAATTAAACTTAAAAAATTGTTACAGAACTTTTTTAAAAATCCACAAATTACAAACTAACTACATGCATATTTTATAGTTTGCCTGCGACACGCTACCCTTGTGTACCGTAGCCCTTTTTAATTCATAGCGTTACAGGGAACGTGAGGGGGAGAAATTTTCATTATACCTAACGCAATCGTCTTCGGAATTAGCAGGTTTTTGTGAATCATGTTTCTTTAAAGAATATTGAATTTGCGAATCAAAAATACGATACGCTTTATTAGGTAACTTCTGTTTTAAAATAATCGGACTTATTTGATCCATTTTCAGTTTGAGAGTTAGACAAAGAGGGAAATGTTTTTCGCGCGTATTTTGTTTCTATTGTTGTATTGTAATTATGTATTGTATTAATTGCATTGTTATAGTCTACACCCTAAACTACTTAACCGATTTTGCCTAATGAGATACCTCATTAGATTCGTTTC
This sequence comes from Papilio polytes, assembly GCF_000836215.1. Classification (NCBI taxonomy): domain Eukaryota; kingdom Metazoa; phylum Arthropoda; class Insecta; order Lepidoptera; family Papilionidae; genus Papilio; species Papilio polytes. The sequence continues at coordinate 2,512,134 of NW_013527804.1, forward strand.
ATTTCCTTGAGTGTCATAGGGTATCTTACATCGGAAGGAAATATTTACAGTGGACATGAGAAGTGAAATTCTAAATAGTCAAAAAACTAAGCTTTTATGTCGTTAAAACTTCTATTTCATTTCTAAAACAGATCGTGTGCATACCTTTGACGAAACTATCGCACTGTTTAGTCCCGCTTTGATTCCTATAAGCTTATATGGAGGAACACACTACTCGATTTTTAGTTGTACTAAAAAGAATTGGCTGCGTAACAATTGACAATCGCTGAACATTTGTGCGACATTTTAGTCAAAGGTGTGCGAATTTGTGTTCGGTATAATGTTGCAAAAAAACTTTCGATATCTGTCTTGTAGAAGTAAACATCTGTAAAAGGCGCGTTCCACACGAAAGTTCACGCGATTCAAAAGCTCGCTATTGTTTGATGACACGCTTCGAGAGACATCCATTGTTCTTATCGAAGTTCTTTATTACTGAAGTCCTTTCAGTTCCAGATGCTATTGAATGACGTTTCTCATTATTGTGTACATTTAATTGCAGATTTTATCTATATATCTATACTTTTATAATAAAGCGTAAACACACACTTCTTTTTTGCCTAAGATGTCAGCAATTACAGCATATTTTTGAATAATCCTTTTTTAATAAAAAGCCCTACACTTGCCTCACGCTTTAGGCTACATATATTCACGCCATTAAACATAGAAGGTAAATATTTTGAATAAAACCCTAATGTGGGAAAGAGACCATAAGTTGCTGCCAACATCAAGAAAGATTGCTAAGGTTTGTCATGTCGTGTCGATTAACATTTGCTATTAATAATATGACAAATGTAAACAATGAAATAAAATGTTCATAGTTACATGCGGATGAAGCCGCACGGGAACAGCTAATGTTTTCATAAACTTAAAAAAAAACTTTAGACTAATATTCTTGGCACATTTAAGAGGCTTATGGTTTAAAAAATGTTTTCAATTTTTATTTGAAGTTTTAAACTATTTATGATTGCAACATTATTCAGGTTTTCGTCATCACCAGCTCTCTATACGACCCCACTGAGGGGCTCGTAGCCTACCCTAAGTTAGAGCCTTAGGTTTTACAATTAAATGCAGTTTTCATCTCTAGCTATAGACGTAGTTATATTGTTATTTCTAGATTCCTAGCCCTTAGACAAGATTCCTAGTACGTGTCATGCGATGCTGTCAGTTCAGCCATGACGCCAACAAAGGTAATATCGCTGCAATCGAGAATAAAAACTCGATCCCATGCGGTTAAGCAAGGTCAGTTGGAATATAGTATAACTAAAATTAAGATAAAACATAGTTATTTTATTATAAATACGAAAGTTTGTATGGATGGATATTTGTTAGAGTATCTTGATAAAATTTGGCATAGATGTAGACGGTCTGGATGAACACAAGCCACATTTTTTTAATTCCATGCGGATGGAGCCGGCGATAGCTAGTTATCAATTAATGTATATTTAAAAATGAAAGATAATAAATTGAAAAAAAGGAGAAATGCCCGTAGAATTGAGTCTTAGCGGGGGTTAAATAAAAATATTCAACACTTATTTATTGGAAACATTTTTAGTAAAAGTCGTAATATAGTTAAATTTTATTCGGATCAAGAAGTTTTGATTTTAAATAAATATGTATCATAATTTATACAAACATGGTCCTTATGGTATGTTTTTTATGTTAAAATTTTATTTATTACAGTAAAACAATTTAAATGATTCTATAATAAATATCACAGCAACTGATTCATCTTAAAGTTAACTCTATACTAGGTATGCACCTGTACCTAATCAAAAAAAGCTCGATCGACAAGTGACAAGAGGTAGAAAGAGACAGCATCAATCAACCCTTAGTTAGAGTGAGATAGAACACTGAGTATGAGACTTCAACGACGATGTCTATAATTTGTTACAATATTTAGATTGACCAAGTTTTTATAAAGTCGCTTTTTGTAAAAAATAATACGAGACGTGATACTTGTCGAGGTAAGAATAACAAATACTAGTAAGAGATAACCAAATTGGTGAGACATTACAAAAAACTAACCTACGTATCTATACTAATATAATAAAGCGTAAACACTCTTCTTTGTTGCCTAAGATATCAGCAATTACAGCATATGTTTGAATAATTCTTTTTTAATAAAAAGCTTTACACTTATGTCACGCTTTAGGATGTATATTTTCACGCCGTTAAACGTAGGGGTAAATATTTTGGATAAAAACCCTAATGTGGGAAAGAGACCATAAGTTGTTGCCAACATCGAGGAAGAAAGATTGCCATGGTTTGACATTATGTCATGTCATTTTGACTTGACATAACTTGACAAATGTGAAAAATGAAATGAATTTTTTATAATTTTGTGCGGATGAAGTCGCATGGGAACAGCAAGTATATGCTATTTTTATTATAAGATGGCAAACAAGCGAACGACCGACTTCGATTCGCCGAAAAGGCGAAACGGCTGTGTGACATCAGCAATTGCAGATACGTCACTACCAATCGACGGAGGAACGCACATAAAGAGGATAATTCCCCTACCTATGTCTCCTCTACTATTAAACCCACTTTTCAAAGGGAAAGTTACTAAAATGAGAGTAGAAGAAGCAGTATACATACATGTGTCAGGGCTGCGGTAGTCAGTGGTCTCTCTTTACCCCTCTAGGCTACGGGCGTTATATTGTTAACGATCTTGGGGTGTTCCCTTGCTTTTCGTATCATTGGACAAAAATTTAGGTATATTTCTTAGAGAGTTGTCAAAGAATAATTTAAACAGATTAACACTTAGGTATATAACTATACAGTTTCTATTACTTGTATGAATAAATATATGTATATGGAATATTAGGTAATTTGGTAGCCTTAAGTTTAAATTATTTAGCAATTATATTTAATTCACGCAAAATGTCATTAGGATAGTTTATTGCTACGTATGTATTATATATGAACATAGTCTAAAAGAACGCATTGGCTACTTGCTAAGTTTTTACAAGTACAAAAGTTAAGTAGAGTTAAATTTGCCGATTTTTATATTTTTATATTATAAAATAGAACACTTGTCAAAACACAAAATAGTTATTTCTTTTTCCTTTACATGTTTATACCTATTTTGCATACGGATTCTATCTATAATCTTGGACAAGTACTTTAGTTTAGGGGTTGTGTTTTGCTGTGTGACACGGAATCAATTACAAGCTTGAGATGTCGAATGTTGGGGGATCGACATGTGAATCTATTTGATTAAGAAATATATAAGTGGTGCATTGAAAGAGGAAATAAAAATATATTAGGATGTAAATATACTCTTTGACCGCGGATTGTGATTATGGATGTCAACGTGGTTACTTTTTACCTTTAAAATGTATCACTACACTGCTTTTGATATGAGTACTTTGTTATTTGTTCGTCATAATCGTAATAGCTATGGTTTATAAAAATCGCTGAGCGCTTCTATACTAATATAATAAAGCGTAAACACACACTTCTTTGTTGCCTAAGATGTCAGCAATTGCAGCATATTTTTGAATAATTCTTTTTTTTAATATTTTTTTTATAATATAACAGGTGATTGTTTTGCAAACTGCTTAGATAATTTTACCTTTAAAAATGATAAAAGAGATATGCTATATCTGATATATAATGATATATGAGATATGGATATAAACGTTTTATTAGGATAAATACCTATAATATGTTCAGAATAATGCCAGGAAGAGATTCGGGTCGATTTGATCTCGTTTTTCACCCGCCTGAGTGCTAAATCTCATTAACTATGATTAATTATAACACTGAAAGCATTTCTTTTGAAAATCTAAGAATCTGATAGCGTATTTCTTATATCTTGAATGATTTTTAGTGGTCGTTTAGTAAATCTTAGTTACTTAATATAACAGCAGCAACATATTATATAATCTTTGACAAAACTCTCGACGAATGTGCGATTGTCGATTGTTTCGCAGCCAAATCAACTGTTTATTTGCACAACTAAAAATCGAGTAGTGTGAGCACCTCCATATGAGCTTATAGGAATCAAAGTTCGACTAAACAGTTGTCCGATAGTTTAGTTAGAGGTGCTTTCGAAATACGTTTAGAAGAATGTTTTATATAAATTTATATAGATTATTTAATACAGATAGAGAACTTAAAAGCATTTCGGATGTAGACGAAAATAATTTCATTAAAAGTAGTTGGAATTTATGAATGTAATTTTATACAGAGTATAAAATGAAAAAGCATAATTCAATTAGCTAACCGAATGTTATGAAAACTCAACCTACTTCTTGCATTTACTGGTGGTAATATTTGAAATACATCAGTGCTAGTGATGCGCCCCGACTTCGTGTGGAGTTCCCATTCTCTTTATTTCATCGTCTTCCCTCTGTCATGTCCAAAACATTCATTATCATCCCACAAAGATCAGTAACATTTACAACGTTTTTATTATAAATGGCTATCGCCCGCGACTCCGTCCGCGTGGAATTAAAAGAACAAAAACAAAAATGAGTAGCGTGTGTGTTCTTCCAGACTATCCTCTACATCTATGCCAAATTTCATCGAAATCCGTTCGGCCGTTTAGGCTACAAACTAACAAACATCCATCCATCCATCTTAACTTTCGCATTTATAGTATTAGTGTATTTAGTAAGATAATCTGGCTTCAACAGATTCTACGAAAAGAGGTTTTATTACGTTCGAATTTTAAACTTTTAAAATTCACGTCTGCAAAACTAACGCCTACTCTATAGCCAAGGGCGGGAAAAGGTTTTCAGCCAGTGTCTGCCCGGGCGTTGCGGTTGACAGACGTTCGTCGCGTTTCCAATTTTAAACGAGACATCGCGTGTTTAATTAGACAAACATAAATAACAAACATTAATTGTGACTTAAAAACATAAAGTTTTTACTGTTTGATATTCTAGGAACTTATATAGTGCTAACTTTTTGTGCTGTAACATATTTAGTGATAACGAAGTTTATTTTGGATTACAATAAAATAGGTAAGTTTAAAAAAAATAGTGAATATTGCCTTTTGAATTGCTTTAACAATACTATATTACAAATATTTTACCCATACATACGTTATTAAAAGAAATATTTTTAAGTTATAATGTAATGCTTAAAACCTTTTTTTATTACTTTTCGTATTTTTTTATTAAACTACATAATATAATGCAGGTTATAAAACATATACTACTATTTATAATGTTTTTTTTCTGTAAAGTAAATAATCTTATGAAGAAAATAAGCGGCTTTTTTATTACTTTTAATGTTGATTATTTTTAATTAAATTCCATTGTAAGATATTTAAGTCCTAAAACATGTAAAATTTATACTCTATGACTTTTGATTACTCTATTATTTTGTGAACTTTTTTTTTGTTTTTTTCCTGACTTCATTCATTATATTTGTTTGAATGAACATTCGTTTCTCTATACGACGCATTATAATTATGTGTTTCTGTTTTAATATTCACATTTCTAAGAACTACTGAATAATAAAAAGGTTTCCTAAGTAGTTAAGCAGTGACACACGAAATGGGAATGACTATTGAAACCAAGGTTATTTAGTTATTGCCCGCGACTTTGCGTGGTTTTAAAATCTTTGTCAGTAGCTCAGTTCTTTAGGACTATGTTTTACTGTCTTAAATGTGGCCGTTTTGCAGATTTTAGTAATAAGCATCTATACATCCATCCATATGTTTGTATTTATAATAGTATGAAGTAAGATTTTGTTGGTTATTTGATTTCTTGTATAATTTTCAAATTTATTTACTGAGAAAATAGTCAAAATGTTGCCAATTTTTAATATTTCATATTACAACATTGGAAAGCAGCTAGTAGTTACACAAATTCTTATTCATAAATCCTTTAGTGTCTTCCGTCATATAAAATGACGAAGACTTAAAGCGGGCGCACACCTTTGACAAAACTATCGCACAACAGTTGTGCGATTTTCAATTGTTTCACAGCCAATTCAACTGTTTAATTGCATTAAAATCGAGTAGTGTGTGCACCTCCATATATGCTTATATAAATCAAAGCGAGACGAAACAGTTGTGCGATAGTTTAGTCAAAGGTGTGCGCTCCTAAGTTATAACTTCACTTCATGACGTATTGGTCTAATTAAGTCGAAAGTATAGTTACAAAAATGTTACTGCCACAGAAGTAAAACTAAGGGATTATAAGAAAACTTAAGGTACTCTGAGTACTGTAAGATAGAACAGTAATTCTTCATTAACTTTCTTGCTTTCACTACACAATTAAACACGTCAAATACAAACCAATTCGTTATAGTTCTCCATTTCTAATAAAAAAGTCTAAAAAAGGTCGAAAAAGGGAAAAAACCTTGTTCAGTAGCGTATCACCTGTTCAAAAGATTCCCAGGAGTGTTGGGATCCAAACCGGTTGACGGTTAAAAAAAATAACGCCCGGAAAAAATATAACAGTGGTGAATGGGTAGGTGTTTCTCGCTTGGCATTAACAAGGTCGGCTTTATCCAGAACTGATTACGCACTTACTGAGGAATTATTTTACAAGCTTTTTTCAGTCGCGACGTCAAGGTCAGAGATAGACATACGCAATTGTAGATGCGTAGTAGTTGAAGTAATTTTTTTTATACATTTCGTAGATTTCTACTTGGGGTTGAGCAATAACACCTTCCCTTGACAATACATTACAAAGGGAAAAGATTGTATCCAATTAACTTAAAAAATTTTGAACGTATTTGAAAAAATCCCACACAAATAGACAGATCTTTTATCAGGCAGCAACCTTGAATGATGTTATTTTATCTACCTGAGAGAAGCCGGGTGTGTTTATTAAAGTAAAAAGCAATTTAATATATAATGAAGCGCCTTTGTTTGACATCAGTATTTCAAGATAATATAAATATAATCTCAATAGATTAAAGTCTTGTCTCTTTCTTTGTCGGTTTATGGCTTCATCTATACTATTATAATAAAGCGTAAACACACACTTCTTTGTTGCCTAAGATGTCAGCCAATACAACATATTTTTGAATAATTCTTTTTTTAATAAAAAGCCCTACACTTACATCACGCTTTAGGCTATATATTTTCACGCCATTAAACTTTTGGGGTAAATATTTTGGATAAAAAGCCTAATGTGCGAAAGAGTCCATAAGTTGCTGCCAACATCAAGGGAGCAAGGTTGTCATCATGTCATATCATTTTGACATTTGCTATTGATAATTTAACAAATGTAAACAATAAAATAAAATTTTCATAATTCAATGCGGATGAAGCCGCACGGGAACAGCTAGTTGTTTTATAAGTGCCTACAGGGATGATTGGCCACCCTTTGCGACCACAATAAGCGTCTAGAAATCTTTATTGATTGTTACTATATTAAAAATTTAAAATGGATCGTCCAACTGGCGGTTGCTGGCATTTTTATGGTCTTTTTAAGATCTGAATAAACTTCCGATTGCCTTTTTATGGACACTTGACCCACAAATTTTAATATACTTTTTGTTTATTATGTCTTCTAGAATACATCTGGCAAGTTTATATCTATACATGTTGTGAAGTAGATAGCTTCGTTTAATTTAAAATTATTAAAGACTAGCTGTTGCCCGCAACTTCGTCCACGCAATATTAAGATAAAAAAGTGAAATTCCTGTCGAAATCGGCCCAGTCGTTTCGGAGATTACCCGGAACAAACGCGGCTTGCAGACAGACTGATAAACAGACAGACAATTTTTTTAAATGTGATTTTCGTTATTAGCAACGCAAATACATCATCTTCCCGAAATCTGAAATTTTTCTTTTGATATCACAAAGAGACACTCCAATTTTATTATATGTATAGATAAAGCGGAGATGTATCGCTAGTCTTACTATCTTATGAATATTATAAATGCGAAGGTTTGGTGGTTAGATGTTTGTTGAGTTTTTAACTAAACCGCTGAACGGATCTTGATGAAATTTGACATAGATGTAGAGGATAGTCTAGAATATCATATGGGCTACTTGCTTTTTATATTTCACGCGGACGGTGTCACGGGCCGAAGCTAGTGTTTTATATTTCTTTTAATCAAAATATAAACTAGCCCAAAAATTACCTATCTTCATTGTATGATTAGATTTCTGGTAGTAATAAATGTTATTTCGTTGTTTTATTAAGAACAGTATTTTATAAGAATGCTATTTGAAATTATGTCATGAACATTTATAAAAGAGTAAACGCAAAATGTACAATATCCTTGTAGCGCCCTCTAGTTTCTAGTCAGGCAACTGTTAAGTCACAAAGGAAACGATTTTGCTAGCCGTGGGCTCAAATCTTTTGCCAATAAAATTCGGTTGACAAAGACAATAAAAACTCTGTGCTTTGTTACATAATGCATTTGTTACTTTTGCTTAAGGCTATACAAGTTATCTGTCCCGGTGGGCTTTATCAAAACTTAATAATGTAATTCGCTAGCTTCTTTTATGTACATTTTATATATTTACTGACAGAACTGATAGTAGCGAAACAATCGACAATCGCACAACAGTTTGCAATATTTTATTCAAAAGTGTTCTTGTATATCTGATTGTCGTTTGTTCCTTACTCTTCGTGATGATGTTATTTATACAACGGCTACTGTTTGCCTAGTCCGTTTCTCTATAATCAAAGGTAACCAATAAATACCACATGAATGCTCGAACTTGTATCGAAGTCAACTCGACAGAGATATTATCTATTTAAATCAAGTCCAATCTTAGTTGCTCTATAAAAAAGAAGGTAGTCTGAGAAAAAAAGTATGGGAATCAACCATCTACTGTTGTTATTTATTTATTAAGCTACAAAGTCGAATTTAATGTTATTAGATTTCCTGGAACGATTTGTTTTATAATAGATCTTCTGCTCGCTAGTTCGTCCACGTGCAATTTTAAAATATAGCCTTTGTGCAGAGTAGATATAACGTAACTTTCTAATGGCGAAAGAATTTTTGAAAGACCAGTAATTTTTGAGTTATTTTAATACAAATCTTTTCCTCTTTATAACAAAAGTATAGAAGACCAGCTTTTGTTCACGCAGATAAAAAACTCTTAACAAGTAGGGTATGTGTTCTTCCAGACTATTTTTTAAATCTATGCCAATTTTTTATATATCCGTTGAGTCGTTCTGGAGTTCCCTCTTAGCATCCATCCAACCATACAAACTTTCCCATCTTATCTATCTATGCTTACTTCTCACTTCTTACTTCTTACTTCGTACTTCTTACTTCTTACTTCTTACTAATGTTATAAATGCGAAAGTTTAGATGGATAGATGGATGGATGGATGGATGTTTGTTAGAGTTTGTAGCCTAAACGGCTAAACGGATGTTGATGAAATTTGGCATAGAAGTAGACGATAGTCTAGAAGAACACATAGGCGGACGGAGTGGCGGGTGAAAGCTAGTTTATATTATTAGTAGGAAGAAGATATGTCAATTCTATTGAAATTTAAACTCTACATAAATATATTGACATCTGTTCATATGAAACTTTCATCGTTCACCTTTGTTCTTTGAGACGGGATTTTCTCTGCAACTAAAATGCGTTTTTGAATTTCAAAAAGGACGACTTTTAAATGTTCGGCGTTATGCTTTATGTTTTTAACAAAGAATCTTTTGCTAAGAATGGAATTTTTCAAAGAACTTTTAACAAGAATTTAGTTTCATATTTCTGTCGTTGGTTTGAGTATGAATAGCATAGTTTTAAAACCTTTGAGTTGTTGAAATATTTTTGAAGAAAATATTGTTGGTGCATATTTTAGAAAAAAAAGAAATTGTCACATGATTTTAGGTTGTGTATAGTATTAAAAAAACAACAGTAAAATAATAAAGCGTTGTTCATAATGGGAATCCAATTTTTTGTGTCTGTTTGTACCCAAATCTGTGTTTGTTTCGGGTAAACTCCGAAACAGATGAACCGATTTTGACGGGACTTTTACTGGTGGTAGCTGATTTTTGCAGGAATGGTATAGGCTTTTTATCCTGCGCAGACAAAGTCATGGGCGACCGCTTTTATGAGATATATCTAAACATTCCGTTATATATTAACGTTATAATCATAGAAATATCTACTTCGGAATCATCAAGTTTTGTTCATGTGTGTCTCACTCGTAATTCATTACAATACTATCTATTGCCTGTGACTCCGTCTGGACAGAATTTGAGAAAAGTAAGTAACGTATGCATTCTTCCAGACTATGTTCTCCATATGTAGCAAGTTCATCGAGATTTTATAATGGGTTCTGCAGTTACTTATTAACAAACATTTATCAAGTTCTAGTCCAATAAAAAAGTAATAAAAATATAGCCTATGTCACTCACTAATAGCCTAGCTTTTTAACGGTGAAAGAATTTTTGAAATCGGACTTATAGTTTTTGAGTTATTTCAATACATACAAAAATACAAATCATTCCTTTTCATAACATTAGTATATGTAATTGCTATCCCTTTTACTCTCTTAAAAAATAACAGAGACAGCTATAGATATAGATAAAATGCACGATAACTGTTATATAATTCTTACCTCTTTCTTACAAGGAAAGACTCGTACGGAGCATATGTGTGACAATTTTGTGTTATCTAGTTGGAGCACGTAGTAATCACAGCTTTCGTAAGCAGAATGTGAATGAAGGTACAGACACAAAGCAGAGTAAAACAGTATTAGGAGTGTAATTACGGTAGAGATGGTTAAGGTTAGGATTTTAGATTTAACTGTTTAGTTTTAAATATTTTTTTAACTTGTTAACTTGACATTTACTAAGTTAAAATTTTGTTTAACCTGACACTAAATCACTAGGCAATGTTAAATTAAGCTAACTACATAGAGCGTCGGTGGCTCAGTGGTTTAAAAACTTGACTTGTAATCTACAGGTTTTGGGTTCGAATCCCGCCGTACCAATGTGATTTTAGATTTTTCGAATTTCCATATGTATATAATTTACCCGACGTTCTTACGGTGTAGGAAAACATCGTGATGCAACCTGCACATATCGGCGAGGAAATTCAAAGATATGCGTAAAGTCTATCAACCCGCAACTGGGTCAACATTGTCACCCCTTATTAGGGTAGGCTCCGAGCCCCTCGGTGGGGACATGTAGTGAGCTGGTGATGATGACCTACATAGAAACTTCAGCAATCTAGCATAGGTAATCTTAATTTTATAAATGCGAAAGTTTAGATGGAAGAATGAATGGATGTTTGGTAGAGTTTGTAGCCTAAACGGCTGATAGTATCTCGATGAAATTTGGTATATATGTAGTGGACAGTCTGGAAAAACACATAGGCTACTTACTTTTGTTTTATTACACGCGGACGGAAATGTAGGGTTAAGCTAGTGATAAAATAAATGGAAACTTTAGAAAGCATTTAAGTCCTCCAAGAAGTCATCATCTTCACCAGCTTACTATACGTCCGCACTCAGGGGCTTATCCTAAATTAGGGGTAAAGCATATTCCACCATGCTGGCCGACTGCGGATTGACTTCACACATATCTTTAAATTTCTTCGCCGATATGTGGATCACGACGAAGAAAATTCCTTCAAGAAGCGAGCTTATTTTTCAGAAAGCCGTCAACGCAACGTCATTTCCTTTGATGTTGCCATCAACGGGCGTCGATGAGCACTTTAGTGTTCCTGCAACTCACTCCCTTCTCTTTTATAAAAAAAAATCATACAGATGTTATTGGTAACGCATCCAGCCAGTAATGTAATATCCCTTTGACTGTCACCTCGGGGACTTGTGAATCGGAATCCAATATACCGCACACGATTTAATATTTCGCTATACTCGCTTGAATCAGTTGCATTGGAATTTGATATGGCCCACTACATTGTGCACCTGTATTTTGTGCAGCGTGTAGATTGATACGGCACGTATTCAAATATCAAAACATTATGCTAATAATAGTTATCTAACTAATGTTATAAATTCGAAAGTTTGGATGAATAGATGGACAGATGCTTGTTAGAGTTTGTAGCCTACTGTGATCCCGATCAAATGGTATAGGTGTAGAACATAGTCTGATAGATCACATAGGCTATAAATTTTTTAAAACTACGTAAAACGGAGTCGCCTACGAAAGCTAGTTTAGAATGAACAACATTAAATGTAACGTTGTATGGAAAATCTATACTTGTATGATAAAAAGAAAAGTTTGTTTTTTATATATTGAAATAACTTAAAACCTACTGGACCGATTTCCTAAATTCTTACATCGTTTAATAGCTATCTTATCAGTAATATAGGTTATATTTTTTATTACTATTTAATTTCACACAGACGTAGTCGTGAGCAACAGCTAGTAATTTACAAAGTATTAAATACTGGGTGTATTACGCCACGCCGACTGTCCATTCGCGGAATTAAAAAAACATAACCATATCTTCGTCTATTCTATGTTCTACAACAATGACAAATTGCAGCAAGATCCATTCAGCAGTTTAGTCGAACTCTAACAAACATCCATCTAAACTTTTGCATTTATAACATTAGTAAGATTCCTATGACCATTCCTAACTACGCATTTCCGTATACGACAGTTAACTGAGCCCGCTTTACTGTTACTTAACCACACGAATGTTATACTTCCTGCCGAGACTAGTTAGTACGTTTATTGAACGCATTACTCTTGATAAGTACGTTATTTTTCATGGTCTCCAGTATTAAGTATTAGTAAAGAATAATAGAACTTTTTGGAATTTGGTATTTGTTAAAATCTATACTATTATAATAAAGCGTTAACACACACTTTGTTGCCTAAGATGTCAGCAATTACAGCATATTTTTGAATAATTATTTTTTTAATAAAAAGCCCTACGCTTAAGTCACGCTTTAGGCAATATAATTTCACGTTAAAAAACTTAGGGGGTAAATATTTTGGATAAAAACCTTAATGTGGGAAAGAGACCATAAGTTGCTGCCAACATCAAGGAAGCAAGATTGCCATGGTTTGTCATAATGTCGTGTCACTTTGACATTTGCAATTGATAATTCGACACATGTAAACAACAAAATAAAATTTTCATAACTATATGCGAATGAAGTCGCACGGGACCAGCTAGTCTTTACTAAAACTATATGTAACTTGTACTTGATGTCGTAGTGTAGATTTGTATTTGTAGGTCGTTATTATGCTAGGTTTCTGATGTTTCCATTTATTTTATCGTTACCTGATTCATTATTGAAAGTTTAGGTCAATTGCAAGGGAGTAAAAATCAAGTTACGTTGTTTTTTTAATTCCTTTAATATACTCTGATAGCTGCAGTTGTACTTTCGTTCCGCTACTTTGTCCACTAAATTGTCAAATTAACTATGACATCTTTACATCTTCAGAACATGTATTTAAACCTGTGTGAGAACGTTTTACCAATAATTACATATAATTATAAATAATTATTCCGATAACTCGTTCTTACAGACTAGTCCCTTAACTAGATCTCATCTTGTCCTATTAAATTTTATCTACAGAAATTATGTACCGACAATATCTAATAAATAAATAATTTTTCTCCATAAATACTTTTCGAAAGCACTCAATTGGGATGCAATTATATTAATTAATAAGATACGAATTTGGATGTGATTACACGTGTGACTCGTTTAAGTATTTTGATGTGGAAGCTTTATTATCTTCAACTAATTGGGGTTTTTAATGATTATTTTTACTAGCATTCGCCCGTTCATCGAAATCCGTTCAGCCGTTTAGGCTACAAACTTTAACAAACATCCCTCTAAACTTTCGCATTTATAATAAGTAAGATTTATTAATTTCTAGCTTTTGCCTGCGACTCCGTCTGCGTAAATTAAAAAAAAATTAAGTAGCCTATGTGTTCTTCCAGACTATCCTCTACACCTATACCAAATTTCATCGAAATCCGTTTAGCCGTTTAGGCTACAAACTTTAACAAACATCCATCTATCCTTCTAAACTTCGCATTTATAATAAGTAAGATTTATTAATCTCTAGCTTTTGCCTGCGACTCCGTCCGCGTGGAATTAAAAAAACAAAAGTGAAGTAGCATATGTGTTCTTCAGACCATCCTCTACATCTATACCAAATTTCATCGAAATCCATTCAGCCGTATAGGCTACAAACTAACAAATATCCATCTAAACTTTCGCATTTATAATAAGCAAGATTTATTTAATTATGGTCAAGGCAACATAAAAGTTAATCAACATAAAGAAAAAAAAACTAAAAACTTAACAAACCCCTTTTTTGAAGTCGGTTGCTACGTAAATTTTCATTTAGTTATTTATATAGTTACGAAAGGCAAGAATAACATTTAAAGTCGATTTTAATAATTGGAATCAAGGTAAAAACGTTTATGTTAAATGTTAAACCTTTTGTACAACTGTTTACTAAAATTACATCGTTTTCGCAATGAGTTTAAATGAGATAAAAATTGGCAAAAAATATAATAATTGCTTGAAACAGGAACACCTTTACAAAACGGCCTTTTAAAATATCACTTTGAGTTATGACGTTTAAATATTGCCCGACGGTTAAATAACTAAAGTGTCTTTATTTTTATGTTGACGTTATGTTTTTTAACGATTGTTTCGTTTGAAAACAGCAACATGTAGTTCTTCTTGGAATGAGGATGTCTATCAGTTAATACTGTTTAAGGTTTTTAAGGTAAGGCCCTTTATATTCAATAGTTATCAAATTGCCCTTGTCTCTTTGTGTTGCAGTATGTGCTGCTCCTCTATACATCTCTATCAGTCATATCTGAATTGTTCAACTTTGTAGAATATAAAAGCATCATCATCTTCCTCCTTATCCTACTCCTGTATGGCGCAACAGGTTTCTGTCCTCCACATAACTCTATCATACGTCATCTCAGGAATCTCTCTTTTTGATTATGTCACCTTTTACGCAATCCGTCCATATCTTTCTAGGTCTACCTTTACCGGTGTTCCACATTCATAACTAACGTCCTCCTTGTATGCGATTCATCCCTCCACATAACATGCCTCCATGCTAACCTTTTACTCCTTACCTTCTCTACTGGGGCTACCCTCAAACTTCCACGTTTTTTTTGTTGTAGAATATAAAAGCATTAGTTAATAAAACTAGTATACTATTTTGAACTTATAAAACAACGAAACATAAACACATCGTTTAAAATAAACAAAATTCCAGTTTTACTACTAAAGGAATTCTTGTCTGTTAACGGGCATTGTTAAAAAAGGCGTTTAAACTTCTAAAAAAGGCAATAGCAAGCTTCGAGTTTGTTCTCGTGTGCGATCAAAAAGTTCATAATAACATTGCTGAGTAACATTATGTAAAATTTTTAAGTTAAACGATTTATTAAAAGAAATTCAACTTATGAATATCTTTAATTTCTTAATGTGTTATTCATCTTTTTAAACTTTATTTTGTTGTTTACATTTGTCAAATTCTCAATTGCAAATGTCAAAATTACCGTTACCATAATAATCTTGCTTTCTTAATGTTGGCAGCTTGTAGTTTATGGTCTTTTTCACGCATGATTTTTCCAATTTATTTGCCCTTAAGTTTAAAAATGTAGCCAAAAGCATGTCGTAAATGTAAGGCTTTTTATTAAAAAAGAGTAATTATTTAAAAATATTCTGTAATTGCTGACATCTTAGGCAACAAAGAAGTGTGTGTTTACGCTTTATTATAATAGTATACTCGTAGATAGATGATGTCACATATGAAGGGACCTCCCATGAAATGCTGACTTACCTTCCCGGTATAACATTGGCGATAAGTATCACGTTCCTTATAATTCTACGTCTTAAACCTTCTGTTAGATTCAAAGCCGAAACATTTGTCAAATATATTTCCGTCTCTCTCACTCTTAATAAGAGAAAAAGAGATAGACATACAACGTGACAATTTGCATACATACTCCTACTTGGTTTAAGAGGTTTACTTAGTTGTTCTGTATGCTGTTGTCAATTGTTTTTGGTTACGTTTGAAATTAAAAAAATAATTTTAATATGACAGTTGGTTTTTGCATATTTTAAAGTAACCTAATGTTTGTCAAAGTAAAAAATTATGTCTTCTTGTTATGATCATAACACTATTTGTACAAAATTTGTACTAATATTTGCTTATACTCAGTTTATTCCTAAGTTTAACTTTAAACTGCGTTTATTTGTAAGGCTGTATGCGTTTCAAATTCGATTCCGTGACGTCTATGAGTTAACGGTTTTTAATAGATCGATTAAACAGTTCTTTTTGTTGTTAGTCAATGTCCGTTTGTTCAATAATTGTTTATGGTATTTATTGTGAAATGACCGTAACTTGGCATAACAATTGATTATTGAATGACTGAGGATTATTTTCCAAAGAACAAATTTTTTAATATCATAATTTAAATATATTTAAGTGACTAGTAATTTAAAAATCATATTAAAAAAATGTAAAAAAGATGTTTCTTCTTCCATCTCTTACCAAAATTGCACCTATAATTTACACAAAAACATTAGAGGTCCAACTTTATTGGTCACATGCTTTATAACCGAATTAATAAAAGAATCTGCGTTGCTAGTGTTATGTTTGTAAGTATAGGTCTAACTAAAGTGGTTGATGTTACGAAAGTTTTTTCGTTAAGGTCAACAAACCGGAGTGCGAGCGAGACGCCCTTATCAATTATCGATAGACGCAAGAGCTGCGGTGTTATACATGGTGTTTTTTCTTTAGTATGTTTTCTATTTTATACCATGAAAAAAAAAAAACAATTCATTGTTCTAAAGAGAAAAGTTGTACTAGATGTACTTTGCAGAAAATCTCTAATAATTTTTTAATTTTTAGAACAAAACCGATTTTTATCTAATTTTTAATGATTAATTTAATGAAATGGATTTAAAATTAAATCAAGTCACGGGTAATTGAAAGAATGTTTTTCAAATTCGATTATATTTTTTTATTGTAAAAGAACTTGACACTTTTATTAATAAGCATTATCATAATCATTGAAAAAAACAAACAATATTAATACAAACCTCACTATAACCAACATTAGACTTTCGAAACATCCTGTATAACATTCACGAGATGTGAAACGGTCCATATCCGCGCGACGCACCTGCTCCAACGCACCAATCACCGCCCTCTGTTTATATTGGAACCTATTTTATTTCCACATTACCTTTACTTACCGAGACTACATGGTCATGTTCTCACTTAAATGTGACCAAACTGTAATGTTATATTGATAAAGTTGGCGGAAATTAAAATTATTTTCACTTCTTGATGCCTACAATTTGTGTTGTATATTAGAGAAAGAGCGTCGGTGGCTAAAGGGCATACTAGACTTGTAATCTACAGGTCTTGAGTTCGCATCCCGCCGTATCAATGTGACATTTGAATTTCATATGTACATAATTTACCTGACATTCTTAGGTAGGACATGAACTGTAAATAAATCTTCTTTTTAAATATTATCACAATATATTATTCAAATCGAACAATATATTATATATCACAATACTCGTATATAGTATATTATTCATAGAAAAATCTAAAGAACATGTTTTTTCCTGCCAACTTTATAATTAAAAGGCGCTATTTTTACCTGATTTTTTTGACCGACTTCCCAAAAGAAGGATGTCTTCGTCTTTGTTTTTTTTTTTTAACTAAACTAAAATCAAGAAATTTAAGGCCTGTCCCACCACTGGCTGATAGCTTCAAAACGTCACTGTCAGATAAGGTAACAAAATCCGATATTTCCATCACACATTTTACACGTTGGATTGTTATCAGACAAACATTTCGGTGGGACAGGCGCTTATACTCGTCTACTTAATTCGAAACGCATAGTAAGGCTTTACAAATCACACTTTCTAATTTAACTAACTACTGATTATAATCTCGATCTTTAGTAGATTAGATCAGTTACATTAATCCCTTTAGATCTGTAATTATAGTGTTAATTGCCGCGAGTAATTTAGTAGCGGCAACCTATAGATTGAAATATTTAGCGTGCGTACACCTCTGCCTATTCCACAACTATTTAGTCTCGCTTTGATTCCTACGAGCTTATATGGAGGTGCCTATACTATACGATTTTGAGTTGTGCAAGTAAACAGTTGAATTGGTTGCGAAACAATAGACAATCGCACAACAGTTGTGTGTGCGCCCGCATAAAATACTATCTAAAATGCTGGGCATATTTTAATGAAATTTTGATAGCATGGTCTAAAACTGTTAGTGAAGGTTTTTGTCTAAAAATTATTTTTTCTTACTAATACTAGAATTGCGAAAATGAAAATAGATGGATATTTGTCTGAATTTGCCGTCTATCTATTCAGAGCTGGATGAAATTAGGAATAGATGTAAAGCATAGTCTGGAAGAACACAACTAATTTTAATTTTAACTCCACGCAGACGAAGTCACAGGTTTTAGCTAATACTTCTATAGATATAAAAGTCGTACTATTGATCCCTATGCGTTCTTAAAACATTAAATTTATCAATACGACACAAGTTTGTACCATAAAAATTAAAACAAAAAATATACTTTTTTTTTTTAAATTACGTATGAAGTATTTTAGAGTTTTGTCATTGGCATTGCAATGCAATAGTAAAGTGACCATATCGCACGCACAACAGACGGCCGATGGGACCGCAAAGTCCTGGAATGGCGGCCACGGACAGGTCGAAGCAGCGTGGGTAGGCCTCCCGCAAGATGGACCGCAAGGTTGCGGGAGTATCCTGGATGCGGGAGGCACAGGGTCATCGTGGCGATCGTTGGGGGAGGCCTATGCTCAGTGGGCGTCATATGGCTGACTAGTAGTAGTAATACAGTGACTACTAGTAGTAGTAATAAATATTTATACAAATTAAAGCAATCAGCACACAAAGGTTTAAGGAACTTTGTTATGCAAATCGTTTGATTTAAATTCCATTAAGCTTGCATTTTTTATAAATTCACATGTTCCTTTTATTCTCTTCGGCTTTTCGTAAACACGAAACAGTAGAATGTTTGCATCCTTAATTTTTTAATTCAAATTCTTTCGCCATTAGAAAACTAATGATTGAGTAATATCATACTAATATTATAAATGGGAAAGTTTAGATGGATGGATGTTTGTTAGAGTTTATAGCCTAAACGGCTCAACGGATTTCGATGAAATTTGGTATAGATGTAGAGTATAGCCTTGAAGAACACATACGCATTTTTGTTTTTTTTAATTCCATGCGGACGGAGTCGCGGGCGAAAGCTAGTAGGCGATATTTTACACTATAGCTCGCGAAATGAAAAAAAAAATAGCCTCTACTCACAGATAAGGTAGCTTTTTAATTTTTTGAAATTGGCCTAGTAGTGTTTGAGTTATTTCAATACATACAAAAATACAAATCTTTCGTCTTTATAATATTAGTATAGATACATGACAGGATACGAGAGATATTTTTGTGCTCAGACAAAGCTGGACCGGATCGCTAGTTTGAAATAAGAGAAATCTAAGTAAGCAACCGCAATGAAAGATTTAATAACCAATGCAATAACATTTATAGCTTAACTCAAGTATTATCAAGTAATCTGAGAAGTTAACTTGGTATGCGACTACACTGACCTCTGGCGGAATAACGATAAACTAAGTCATACATGTTAACACTAAGCCTCTAACTTCACTGTTTATACTACCTATATTATATTATATTGGGATTCTGCCTTACAAAGACTTTCGATGGTTATGTAGTCTCTTAGATTTAATATTAAGTGCGTCCGCACAACTAAAATAAAACTATCGCACGACCGTTTAGTCTCGAGTTATTCTTGTAACCCTATATGGTGCCCACACTATTCGATTTATAGTTTTGCAACTAAATAGTTATATGGACAGCGAAACAATCGACAATCGCACAACGGTCGTGCGATAATTAAATGGGTGCGCACTCTCTGTCTTCATATAAACAACTAGCGTTCGCCCGCGACTCCGTTCGCGCGGAATTAAAAAAAAGTGTAAAGTAGCCTATGTGTTTTTCCAGACTATCCTCTACATCTATACCAAATTTCATCGACATCCGTTCAGCTAGTAAGGCTACAAACATCCATCTATCCATCTAAACTTTCGTATTTATATTAAACTAGTTTTCGCCCGCGACTCCGTCCGCGTGTAATTAAAAAAAAAACGGAAGTAGCCTGTGTGTTCTTACTGACTATACTCTACATCTACACCAAATTTTCTTCAAAATCTTTTTTTTTTATAACATAAGGTGGCAAACGAGCAAGCGGCCACCTCAATCCACCAAAATGGCGAAGCGACCGCTGCCCATAGACATCCGCAATTGCAGATGCGTTGCCTACCCTTATCCGACGGAGGAGGAGACGCACATAAAGAGGATATTTCCCCTTCCTATGCATATCCTCCACCGTCAAATCCACTTCCTCTTCCCATCCTCTTCTTGTGAGAAAAGGGCGGTAAAGAGAAAGGGACTAAAATTAGGCCTCCTGCACCACACTCATCAGACGAAACACGAAATTGCTTCCATTTCACGCCTGTCTTCTGTGTGGTCGTGGTATTACACCGGCCGTGCCGGCCTATTCGTGCTAAGGTGTTAAAGCGGGCACTACCACTGAATCTGTTCAGCCGTTCAGCCTACAAACTCTAACAAACATCCATCCATCTAAACTTTCACATTTAGTAACATTAGTATGATAATAAGTGACCGTTTGTATCACAAATTAATGACTAGGTGCAGTTTAGAATTGAAAACTTACCTTGCGTGCTAATGAAATCATCGTCTATCCCACATTTCTGTCGGAAGCCCGATGAATGTCGGTCAGGTAAACAAAAGTCAGCGACATTTGTAAATGGGACACAGTTTAAATAATTTACTGTCTTTAACTAGCTTTTAGACGGATGCGTGAAAGGTGACATCATAAAGGGAGTGATGACTGAGATGACGGAAGACTTAGAGCGGGCGCACAACTTTTGTCCGATTGTCGATTGTTTCGCAGCCAATTCAACTGTTTAGTTGCACAACTAAACTATAAGCTTATAGGAATAAAAGCAAAACTAAACAGTTGTGAGTCAGTGTAGTAAAAGTGCGTGCGCTCTGTGGACAAAAATCTCGCGCTGATCTTAAGGAGTATGATAGAGAGAGAATATGAAGCTTTCGTCTAGTTTTGTCTGTTAATTAGCTTTATTTCCAACTACCTGTTCGCAGAATTAAAAACTTAGTTGCCTAGTTCTAGATTTATTAATCCGTTTTGACGATGTCCACTAACAAAGATCAAAAAATCGCATAAAGTAGAGAAACACCTTTCGAGAAATAGTCGCGACCCTCGGGAATGAGAAAACAATTCGAAGAGAGAGAGGGGGGGGGGAGAGAGAGAGAGTAACCATCCATCCATACACTGCATTTATAATATAAGATTGAAACCGGAATTATACATAGTTGTAAACAAATTTCAGGAGGGATATTATCAAAAAACAGCAACACGACTTGCGACAGGAAATTTTAATTAGAGTGCACGATCTTGATATCCCTTTCAGTAATATTCATGACAAAAGTTTCTGAACACATTTAAGTTCTCCAAGGTAACCTAAGATTGCGGAACGAAGTAAATTAACATAACGCCTCACGTATGAACCGTGGATACTTGACGACGGAATATTAACTTGGGACGTATTCACGCAATTTAATCTCATTTATTTACTGTACTCGTATGTATGTTTTATTGCTTTGTTTTTTGTGTATAACATAGCTTTTTAATTGTGCAAGAATTTTCGAAATCGGTCCAGTACTTTTTGAGTTATTTCAATACAAATCTTTCCTCTATTAGTGTGGATAATAAAAAGAAAAATAATTGTTTTACTTGTACAGTGGTAAGGACAGGAAATCATTTAGGTACACATTTTAACTAGTTTTCGCCTGTGACTGTCCACGTGGAATAAAAAACAAGTTATATTATGCAGCTTATATATCTGCCAGACTATCCTCCTCTACATCTATGCTTAATTTCATCGAGGTTTATCAGCAGTTTAGGCTTCAAACTCTAACAAACTTTCGCATTTATAATATTAGTGTTTTTATTATATTTATTATTTAATGTTTTATGCAAATGTTTTAATTGTGGTCGAATTTATTTGAATTAGTTCATTTACATATTTCATTAGCTGACGATATATTTTATTGCCTATGGGTTTATTTTCCTAAGATAAAAGGAAGTTTTATTTAAAATAAACAAATAACTAGTCCTACAAATAGTTTAAATCAATAAAATATACTTAACACTAGCTTTTGCCGCCGACTCCATCACCGTGGAATTTGAAAAAAAAAACAAAAGTGGGTAGCCTATGTGTCCTTCCAGACTATGATATACATCTATACCGACTTTCATCAAAATCCGTTCAGCCGTTATGACTACAAACTCTAACAAACATCCATCCATCTAAACTTTTGCATTTATGTTAATGTGATACGAATATTAAAATAAAATTAAGTAGTACTCAAATGTCGCTTAAAATATTTATTTACAGTTATTGAGATCAAATCTTGAGACATTTTATTGAGGAAACGGCGCAGACGTTTAAAACATCCTGACACTCATAAATAATGGAATTAATAACAAGATGAACCGCTATCAGGATTCTCATAACATGATATATGATTTCCGGATTTCAAATCGAACATTTAAATAAATTAAATCGCATTCAAAAAAAAAAAAAAAAAACAGTGTACAAAAATATTTCATAAAGCCTGCTTTTTTTGGGATTCAAAGGTACTCTGGTATCTTCATACGATTACTAGGAAATATAAAAACATTTTATACATAGATAAGAAAGATTTACACATTTTATTACATTTATAAAACACTAGTCTTCGCGACCACGTCCGCTTGGAAATAAAAAACAAAAGTAAGTAGCGTGTGGTCTTCCAGATTATGTACTACATCTGTGTTAAATTCGAGATCCGTTCAGCAGCTTAGGCTACAAACAATAACATCCATCCATCTTAGATTTCGCAACATTTTGTATCCATAGACAACTGTGTACGATTGTCTATGTGAATTCTGGCCGCGTGTCGTTTGTCACCTTATAATAAAAAGAGTAAATAATATTATTTCATTATTTTTTAAACACAAGGCATACTTGTTAGTACAATAGATAATCCCTTCAAGCACTGATAGAAATATTGCACGCGAACGGAAGATTTGGATCTATTCCAAGACTAAAAATGGCCAAGACCTTTTGTAAATTAAGAAATTCGATTCCAAAACCTTAATTGCACAAAGTCTATATTCCTTTATCGGTAAAATAAATGCTTGTACAGTGCAAAATGTGACTTAAGTTGATTAAGATAAGGTACATATTTAATTTTAAAATGACACAAGTCTGGGAGAAATGCGAACGTTCAAATAAGATAAAAACATCAGTTAATGTTAGCCGCAGATGTGTTCTAAATTTAAATAAAATTAGCTTTGGTAGCACAACTAATGCTGGGTTTCTGAAGTTTCGATTTATTTTATCATTACCTAATGATTCATTTGTGTTAGGTAGAACTAAATATTAACGGAGTAAAAATCAAGTTACGTTGTTCGGAAACGCATTTTATGAAGTTATCGAACCAAAAAACGCTATCGAATGGTTAAAAGTAGCCGGGAAACCGGCTATAAGAAATATTTAATACATATTAATTGATTTAAGAATCATTATTTAAATTGGCAGTTGTTTTATTTCCCCACCGTCAAAATATACAAATCACTGCTTTGACAAAACTATCGCACAACATTTATGCGATTGCCGATTGTCGATTGTTTCACAGCCACTTCAACTGTTTAGTCGAGGAGTGTGCGCACCCCCATATAAGCTAATAGGAATCAAAGTGCGACTAAACAGTTGTGCTATAGTTTAGTCAAAGGTGTGCGCACTCTAACAAAGATTAACATTTTAAGGAAAACACGAAAAGGTATTGTTGCATATTCGTGAATTTAGATAGAGTGTGATTTTTTTTATAACAAATGGTGGCAAACGAGCAAGCCGCCACCTGAATCTGCCAAAATGGCGAAGCGACTGCTGTCCATAGACATCTGCAATTGCAGATGCGTTGCCTTGTCCGACAGAGGAGGAGATGCACATAAAAAGGATATTTCCCCTTCCTATGTATCTCCTTCTCTGTCAAATCCACTTCTCCGTCCCATCCTCCTTATAAAAAAAGGGTGGTAAAGAGAACGGGACTTAAATTAGGCCTACGAAACACGGAATTGCTTCCATTTCACTCCTGTCTTCTATGTGGTGGTATTACACGGGGCGTGCCGACCCATTCGTGCTAAGATGTTAAAGCGGGCCCTACCACTACCATTTTAATAAATTTCTATATGAATGTATGAATAATGATAAAATAAAACGTGATATTTAACTATGATTAAACGGAAAGGCATTGGCCGTATTAAGCGGATCAATAGATTTAGTGGAACGACCGAATTATGTTAATACGTCTTATATTAAAAATCTCTAACAAACTTCTAACGCTGCTTTGGATTTTATTGCTTCTTAAATATATGTTTGTCTCTGTTTAATAGTTTTAAATTAAGTTCTTTAGTAACTGTTTATTAGAAAAGCTGTTATTATATGACTTTTTATGTGTTTTAACTTTCGGTTCCATTGCCGTAGTATCTGTACTATATAGCTATCTCTGTTTTTCTAAAGAGATTGAGAGCGATGTATGATTTTGTACATGTTTTTGATGTCGCGGTTAATTTTACGTCTTCTAAGATATATTCTAAGAAATATTTGTATTTTTGTGTTAAGAAATTAACTACTGGTCCGATTTCAAAAGTAATTTTACTACTAGCTTTCGCCCGCGACTCCGTCCACGTGGATATCAAAAAAACAAAAATTAGTACCCTATGTGTTCTTCCAGACTATCCTCTACGTCTCTACCAAATTTCATGGATATCCGTTCAGCCGTTTAGGCTACAAACTGTAACAAACATCCATCCATCCATCTAAACTTTCGCATTTATTATATTAGTAAGACGTGGAAGTATGTTAGAGTTTATAGACTAAACGGCTGAAGGGATCTTGATGAAATTTGGTATAAATGTAGAGGATAGTTTTGAAGAACACATAGGCTACTTGCTTTTGTTTTTATTTAATCCGCGCGGACGGAGTCGCGGGCGAATGCACTTTTAAAAAGAAAATCGCGTAAAACAAAAAAAAAGGACATAATAAATAAAAAAAAACTATCACATATATTAATAGAAAAAAAAAACAATCATACTAAATTAAAAGGAAGTTGAACAAACTAAAAAGACATTTCAAGTTTAGTAAACAATAGGATAAATGCAATTCTGCGGTATCCGTTTGTGAATCTAATTCAATACATTATAAATTATTCAACAATATCGAAGCTAGGAAGCTGTTTTGATCGCATATTGAATCAAAATTCTATTTAAACGACCAGGCTATTTAGAAGTCGGTATAGAGTTCAATTTTGTAAAGTGAAGCTAGATTCGATCTTGCTATCTTTACTTTAAGAATTTAAATGATTTATACTGGGTCGCTGCAGTATTCATTTATTTTTCACAAGCTGTTGCCCGGGACTTCGTCCCTGAAAAAATAATAAACAATAAAAAAATATAGTCTGTGCTACTCACAGATAAATTACCTTTCTAACGATGAAAGAATTTTTGAAATTCGCTTAGTTTTTGAGTTATTTCAATATTTACAGAAATACAAATCATTCCTCTTTATAATTTTAGTATAGATTACCTATTGATTTATTAGCGTTAGGTTGATCTAAGTTCGGAAACCCATTTTATGAAATAATCGAACCAACAACACTAACGAATAATTAAAATCAGCAGTGGTAGTGCCCGCTTTAACATCTTAGCACTGCAGGGCCGGCACGCCCCAGTAATACCACGACCACACAGAAGACAGGCGTGAAATGGAAGCAATTCTGTGTTTCGTCTGATGAGTGTGGTGCCGGAGACCTAATTTAAGGCCATTTCTCCTTACCATCCTTTTGTTATAAGGAAAGGATGGGAAGGGGAAGTGGATTTGACGGAGGAGGAGATACATAGGAAAGGGAAATATCCTCTTTATGTGCGTCTCCTCCCCTGTCGGATAAGGATAGGCAACGCATCTGCAATTGCGGATGTTTATGGGCAGTGGTCGATTTGCCATTTTGGCGGATTCAGGTGGCCGCTTGCTCGTTTGCCACCTTATGTTATAAAAAAAAAGCTGGAAAATTGGCAATTACAATATTATTTTTCGTCTTTTTATTCATTTTCAAAGGAAATTCTGATATTTTTTCTATTAAATTGGTATGCATAAATTTTCAGAATCCAGTACTATAAATAAATATTCAACAACATTCAACTTTGTACATACAAATAACATACAAAGAAAACTAAAAACATACTAAACTAATATCTAAAGTGCTTCAAATGGTTCGACTCTATCCCTATCAAAACAAATTAAACTGAATCCAGGAATCAATTAAATGCATTAGACCGGTCTTCGAGAGGAACCTGCAAATCGTAACAAATCGCTGGCGAATGCAATTTGAACAGATCATTATTTGCAGCTGCGACAGAAGCGGACGTTTTCTACGTAATTCAAATGTTATGTTAGATAAAGTATGTTTTATTAGTATGTGTTAGAGCGTTGGTGGCGTAAATCTATATTATAATAAAGCGTAAACACACACTTCTTTGTTGCCTAAGATGTCAGCAATTACAGCATATTTTTGGATAGTTCTTTTTTAAATACGAAACCCTACAATTACGTCATGCTTTAGGCTATATATTTTTACGCCATTAAGCTTAGGGGGTAAATATTTTGGATAAAAAGTTTAATGTGGGAAAGAGAATAAGTTGCTGCCAACATCAATGAAGCAAGACTGTCAAGGTTCGTTATGTCATGGCACTTTGACATTTACTATTGATAATTTGACAGATGTAAACAATAAAATGAAATTTTCATAATTTTATGCCGATAAAGTCGCACGAGAACAGCTAGCAGAATATAAAAAAGTAGAAATATTTGTATTTTTGGATTTTTTATGTATTCGATTCACGTAAAAACTAATGAGCCGATTTTAAAAATTCTTTCACCGTTAGAAAGGTAATTTATCTGTGAGTAATACACATGTTTTTTTATTATCTTTTAATTTAATACGGACGAAGTCGCGAGCAACAGCTAGTGTGATATAAAGACATGTGTAAAGTTAATCTACACTGGGACCTAGTTGACTAAGGCTGCTGACACATTTTATAATAAAACTAGCTGTTCCCATGCGACTTCATCCGCATAAAATTATAAAAAAATTGCAAATGTCAAAATGACATGACATGATGACAAACCATGGCAACCTTGCTTCCTTGATGTTGGCAACAGCTTATGGTCTCTATCCCACATTTGGGTTTTTATCCCAAATATTTACCACTTAGTTTAACGGCGTGAAAATATATAGTTTAAAGCGTGACGCAAGTGTAGGGCTTTTTGTTAAAAAAAGAGCTATTCGAAAGTATGCTGTGATTGCTGACGTCTTAGGCAACAAAGAAGTGTGTGTTTACGCATTATTATATTAGCATCGAAGTATAGATAACATATTTATTTAGTTAAAGCAGAAATCTAAAATGATTTAGTATTAAAAGCTTAACCTGTAATTTGCGTAAAGCACCATTTAGTTATCGTATTGTAACACGAGTTGAATACACCAGCAGTCTTAGAAATGTTCCGAGCCATTTGTCTTGCGTAATGCGCTTACTCTATGTAACTCCTTTGCTGTACATTTGGTTTATACCGGTGTAAAGTGACACTTCTAACGTTCCTTGCATTTACAGCTATGGTTTAGAATTTTAGAATAATATACGGAATTTCTAAATTGCAGGAATCATGAAGTAAGCTAGGTGCTTTACATTATAATAATGATAAATGTTTTGGTGGAATTTCAGAGCGCGTGGCACACCTTTGACTTTTTTTTATAATATAAGGTGGCAGACGAGCAAGCGGCCACCTCCACCGAAATGAAAAGCGATCGCTGCCCATAAACATCTGCAATTGCAGATGCGTTACCTACCCTTAATTGACGGAGGAGGAGACGCACATAAAGATGACATTTCCCCTTCCTACTCGTCTCCTCCACCCGTTAAATCCACTTTTCATTTGCATCCTTTCCTCTTAAGAAAAGAGTGGAAAGGAAAAGGGACTAAAATTAGGCCTCCGGCATCAGACGAAACGCGGAATTATTTTCACTTCACGCCTGTTTTCTGTGTGGTCGTGGTATTACAACGCGCGAGCCGGCCCATTTGTGCAAAGATGTTAAAGCGGGCTCTAGCACTGGGTGATAGAAGCTCAGACAGCTTAAAAGTGACGTCATTGTCGGATGACCAAAATCCGATACTTCCATCACAAATTTTATACGTTGGATTTTCTGACAATTTACAAGAATTGTGTGACAGGCCCTAAGACTAATAAATATAAGATTGGAAATCCATTATCTGTCTTCCTGATTAGGTTTTTGGCTTTGTAAAGTTATTTTGTTACTAATATTAAGCGCCAGCCGGCCAGTTGGGGTAAAGACTACCGATCTTGCGGTCGAGGGTTCGAATCCCGCCATTCGACTATTGTCGTGAACCATATCCTAGCACAAGCCTAGAGCTTAGTTGGAATGGTTTAAGGAAATATTAGTAAATTAACAAAAATCTACTAATATTTTTGATATAAAAAAAATTATAAATGTGAAAGTTTAGATGGATGTATGGATATTAACTAGTTTTATTTAATTACATTGATAAACGTGCAGTATAATTGATTTTTTATTAAAAAGTGTAAACGATGAGACGTATAATTTAATTGAAGGTATCCTTCGTAGCTTAACTAAAATTAGCTCGAACTATTCCACGAATCTTCGAGGAGGTCGGCGGAGGATTATGCCGGCTCTTTGCCTCTGTTAAGTCAGTAATATGCTACACACGGGCAGTATGTTTAGAGAGCATTTAAAAATCATACTAATATTATAAATGTGAAAGTTTCGATGGATGTTTGTTAAACTTTGTAGCCTAAACGGCTGAACAGATCTGGATGAAATTTCGCGTAGATGTTAAATATAGTCTGGAAGAACACATAGGCTAGCTACTTTTTTTAAATTCTATTTGAACGGAGTCGCGGGGAAAAGCTAGTATGTAACAATACAATGTTTATTATAAGAGTAACTGAAATTTTATGCAGTTAAGACTATTCGATATTATGTACGAGCAAATACTTTTACCTAGTGTTTTTTTGTGGTTAGGTATTTAATTTTTAATTTGCAAAGCTATAGAAAAAAGCATTTTGTGTTTTCCGTCACATTAATTCAAGACCCGTTAGTTCTTATCGCTTTATAATATCAAAATACAGTAACGACGGAAGTCCTTGAGTTATATCTGTGCCAATTATCCGGTTCTAAATAATTTAGACTGTGAATTTAATATTAACTAGATTCAATTATAAATTCATGTGCCATTGACCCATTTTGATTACAGTTGTTTTTATTAGTAAGTAGACAAGCGTTACTTCACGTTAAAAGCTTCTTTTAATTCTCTTCTACAGTAATGAGTTTTGTAATTTGGTATTTCTTACTAATATTATTAATGCTAAGATGGATGGATGTTTGTTAGAGTTTGTAGCCTAAACGGCTGAACCGATCTCGATGAAATTTGGTATAGATGTAGATGATAGTCTGGAAGAATACATAGGCTACTCACTTTTGGTTTCTTTTTTAATTCCATGCGGACAGAGTCGCGGGTGTAACCCAGTAACGAATAAACTCTTATACTTTGCACTGATTTAAAAAAATGTTTTTAATATTAGTAAGCTACTTTATTATGTTTTAAATAGACAGTTAATGTGTTAACAAAATCGAGTTCACATTTGATACTAAGAGCACACCTTTGACTAAACTATCGCACAACTATTGTGCGATTGTCGATTGTTTCGCAGTTCAATTGTTGCACAACTAAAAATCGAATAGTGTACCATCATATAAGCTGATAGCAATCAATGCGAGACTAAACAGTTGTGCGATAGTTTAGTTAGGTGCTCGTAATTTATTAATTCCTTTTGTAAATGCAAATTAGTTTGCGATTCTCAGTAGCTGTGTGTAGGTGTATAAAAGGTCTCTAAGTTTAAATTTTATAAAGGTATTAACTTTTCAGAACTGAGGCTGAGACGCTGAAAACTGGTATTTTGGAACCTACGCTTTCAGAAAATTCAGTATTAGTAAGAATTGATTAATAAAGTAACAGTAAATAATTATTGTCTTAGCTTTTAAGTTATGTAACTGTTGTGCAAAAGTATCTATATATAAAATAAAATTGGAGTGTCTGTAATATCAAAAGCATTGCCTAAACTGCTGAACGAATCTCGATTATATTTGACTAGCTGTTGCTCGCGACTTCGCCCGCGTGAAACTAAAAAATAGGAAAAAATATAGCCTATGTTACTCACAGGTAAATTACCATTCTGATGGTGAAAGAATTTTTAAAATCAGTCCAGTAGTTTTTGAGTTATTTCAATACATACAAAAATACAAATTTTTCGTCTTTATAATATTAGTATAGTTATATATGCAGAGGATATTCTGGAAGAATATTTAGTCTACATATTTTATTTTTAATCCTACGCGAACAGAGTGGGGGGCTTAAGCTAGTATTTACTAAATATCATTGAAAGTAAGCTTCAAAGAATATGTAAATTGCGTCGGTTTATGACTGGTATGAATTCAGATTATATTGAGTACTTCTAAGTTGCAAAATCTCTCATTACTAAAGTAATAACTACATATATGCTTGTATGTGAATAACAAGCGGGTAATCCTCCAATCGACTGGACTTGGCGTTTTATCGACACGTACGTGCCAATAGGATAATCCGCCATTACAGCGCGGGTAATTGCCAGATATCGACATATCGATAGCCAGAAGATTACCGCACCTCACTATGTCAGGTTTAAACTGGATTGGACAAACTGTATACCTTCAAACTTTAAGTAATAGACCGATGAAGTTAGAGGAACAAAAGAAATTGTGTGAAAGAATATGCGTAAGGTGTGAATTCAGATATGACGGCTGATGGAAGAGTCCATACTGTGCCTACCATCCATTTTCACGTTGATTAGATGTTGTTGATATCGACAATTCACGTATTAACTCGTTTATAACGTTAAGATGTGGTGACAATATCTACTTCTACATTTAATTCAATATATATTTTTTGACTAACTGATCCCGTGCGGCTTCATCCGCATGAAATTATGAAAATTTTATTTAATTATTCCATGTTCTATTTCTTGTTTATGGCTCTCCTTCAGCGGATTGGGCCAGTGTCAAGTATTTTATTGTTTACATGTGTCAAATTATCAATTGCAAATGTCAAAATGACATGACATTATGACAAACCATGGCAATTTTGCTTCCTTTATGTTGGCAGCAACTTATGGTCTCTTTCTCACATTAGGGTTTTTAACCTAAACATTTACCTCCTAAGTTTAATGGCGTGAAATATATAGCCTAAAGCGTGACGCAAGTGTAGGGCTTTTTATTAAAAAAAGAATTATTTAAAAATATGCAGTAGTTGCAGGAATCTTAGGCAACAAAGAAGTGAGTGTTTACGCTTTATTATAATAGTATAGATTTCTTGGTTCATTTGCATTATTATTTTTTAAAGTTTATAACTTTCTTTAACTAACCGTCAAACAGTATTAAAATTAGTCCCCCTTTATGTAGATTTAAAGTTATATCTACACTAAATGTATCCCTTAGTTACCAAATTACGAATCTGAGTGCAACAATAATCATTCTCTAATACATCATTACCTCAACCAAAATATATTCCTTCCTAAATCAAACATTTTAAAACGTACATAGCCTTTACATAAATTTAAAGCTCAATAAAATGGCAGTTATAATATATTGCCGATTTTAAAATTCTTGTACAAGGGATGATATATTTGAACATTCCACCGGCGATAAAGGACCGGAACTATGCGACGTTTACTCACCAGCGCTTGGATGGTAAGAAATTGTACCGTAGATTGTACTGAAGTAGTTACATTCATTCAGTCATCACCGTTCTTTATCAACTGATTTGATGATGGATGATAGAGTTATTTGAAGGACCAAAAGCCATTTGCCGAACATACAGAAGTAAGATAAGGAACATAATGATTGTACTTCAAGTAAATACAACATGTTCTAGCTATTACGCCCGTGAATTTAAAAAAAATAATAAAAAATATACCCTATGTTACTCACAGATAATGTAGCTTTTGAACGGTGATGGAATTTTTGAAATCGGCCCAGTAGATTTTAAGTTATTCCAATACATAAAAAAATACAAATCTTTCTTCTTTTTAATATTAGTGTAGATACAGATGACAATTGATAGACGCGACATTTCATTTGATGGTTTACAAGAACCCAAAGTAACAAAACAATGCAATAAATACCTTTATACGACTCTCTTAGTATCGAAATCTAAAGAGAATATTAAATGTCTACTATTGAATGAAAATAATGGATTACATGATAGCAAATACGTATAAAAATAACTACATAATATTAGTAATAAGAGATATCGTAATCAGAAATAACGCTAACAGTAACAATCTCAATGAATTCTCAGTATCCAACAGGAACATTGATGAACAAGTCAATACAACTTAAATCGTATCGAGTTAAATTCGAGAAATCGTAGTAATCAGAGAGTCGAAATACGAATCTTTCATGGAACTGTTAAAGTACTGGAGAAGCCGTCTCTTGCAATAGAAATGATTTATTCATATATCTGTTCTGATCTTTGACTATTATTAACAGGACACGTGAAGCGCATATGAAAACTTACAGGTTCTATAGTTTCTATATAGTTAGAGTTTGTGTGAAATTTTGAAATCAGAATGTGTTCTTAAATACTTGTCTACATCATTTGCTAATGTGTAATCATTTTTTTTTATTTTTTTGTCGATACTATTTTTAATTGTATGTGTGCTTTGAACACTGATGTACCTTTCCAATAAATAACTCTTTACTTCACCCTCTGCGAAAACTGGCGAAATATTTTTAGTACGTCGACTGTTCATGCCTAGTCCACTTTTCTATAGTCAAAGTTTTTTATAATACCGTGTGCGAGACATGTTTATGACTTCTAGATGTGCCACTGAATAGCTATGAATTATGGAGGAAGGTTTAAAAACGAAATCGATTAAGAGCAGCCGAATAGGTAATCAATTTGGAACGTCCATCGTAATAGATTCTATCTCCGATATCTACGATGCAATTCAATTTATGGGTATAATGCATATTAATGGACATTGTTTTGATCCGTTTTTGCTGACGGAAATTCGGTATACACACCTATATTATGGGTTTCGACTGTTTTGGCTTTTGTATTAACCAAAGATATTCAAATAGTATATAGAGGTGGCATAGTTGACACTTCACTTGATTCATTTAATCTCACTAACGTTGTCTATTATAAAATCATGAAAACCATTCATAATAGCTAATTTTATTTAATTTAATTGCCAGTAGGTATCACTAAATAATATTTAAATATTTACATTTTATTTTATAATGCTGTTTAGTTTATTTTTATAACAAAAGATGGAGCTTGTTATAATATTGTTAAGTTTCATTACATGACAATACAACACAAGGTGGCACTACACTTGACGACTGATATACCATTCAAAGAAAGTTTTGTAAAAAAAATTTGTTCACTGTCTCGTCTTTATATTTTTCAATGTCTTTGCTATACATTTTGTGGTCTCTATTTTGTTAGAGAAAACGAGTATGACGTTGTTTTATTGAAGATTCCAGGACTAACACAGTCTTTTGTTTTATGATATCAAGGGTTCTTTTTAGCTTGCTGCTAATTCATGTAATGCCGAATTTAGTGTGCATTTACTAGCCGTTACTACTCTATAAAAGCCGTCTTTCCAAGAATTTTAATTGACGATTACTTTCCCTTGTTACAGATTTAACGAGCGAACATCAAAAGGAACACGAATGTAAACTGTAACCCAATGTATATAACATATGGCTGCACGCACGTATAAATACCTTAAAATAAAATGGCTAACAAAACAAACGATAAACCAATACATAAAAACAATGAAACAGAGTTTAAAAATGAAGCTTTACAAGATGAGATAACGGTCGCCGATATTAAAGAAGCAACTCGATATAATGTGAGGTTGATATTTGAGAAACAAAACAAGATCAAAGTGACGAGTAGAAGTGCGAATACATTGTTCCTTTTGTTAAGGATACCGTTTTATTGGTGTGTTTTGATGAAGCAATGGATAGTGTTATGCTTGTTGATAAGTTGTACCTCAGCGTTAAAGGAACAGAAGTTTGCGATTGAACCACAGGATCAAGTGAGTTTTGAACCGTTTTTGACACATTTTTTCCTCCTCTCATGTTGTTTTCAACAGTAATTTGTTTTTATGATTTATTGAATAGCTTTATGCGGTTTCTTTTCACACTTTTAATCATACTAATATTATCAATGCGATAGTTTAGAGGGATGGATGGATGTTTGTTAGAGTTTGTAGCCTAAAATGCTGTACATATTTTGATAAAATTTGCCAGAGATGTAGAGGATAGTCTGGAAGAATACATAGGCTACTTGCATTTGTTTTTCATTCATCTAATTTCACTCAAAGGTAGACAAAGTTTTTGCTTTACCATACAAGTGGTAATTTTCCTTTCCTTGACCTTGTAAACTTACCATATACGGTCTTTTTAATTTTGATCTTGTTGGTAATTTAATAAGTATGTAAAACTTACAATTTCCCTAAATAAAAGCGACTCTTGTTTCTTCTAAAAATATGTTAATAAAGTTATCCATAACATGCAAAATTCCTACAAATTCCAATAAATTTAACAAGGGTTAATTAATTGGTTGTGTTGTTCGAGCTATTTCGCGAACAAATCAAATTACACCGCAAACAAAATGCCTCACCCGCCAGATATTTGATCGCCCTTCTTTGTATTAACCATAAAATTGATAACACCCACACAAACAATATTAATAGCCTTCAAGGAAATGTACAGTGAAACTCTGCCCTTATCTCAAGAATACCTTCATTCACTTAAGTTTTTAATGTCTTAGGCTCAGATAACTTAAAAATGCCGTCACTGTAATATAAGGGAACAAAATCAGATATTTCCATCACATATTTCACACGTTCGATTGTTATCAGGCAATTAAAAATTTGGTAGAACTGACACTTAATAAAGTAACCATGAACCAGATATTTACAAAACAAATAGACGAGGTAGTGAACAAATTGTCACCGGTACTTTCTCTGAAAGGTACTATGTCAGTTGTCAAGTTTTGTGCCACCTCGTGTTGTATTGACATGTATTAAAAAATCTGAATTATTAGCTCTGACTTTTGTTATAAAATAAATTAAATAATGTTATAAAAATTGAAATTTTTAATGGATATTGGCAATTAATTTCAATACATATATTAATATGTGGTTTTGAGACTATCAATAGATAATGCTAGTAGTGATCATATGTAAAATGTCTCAAGTGAAATTTCAAATATGCCTCCTCTATATGCTTTGAATCTCTTTGCCATCAACATAGTCTGGTATATGGTATAGTGGTCGCCGTATCAGGAGAAAAGTAGACCGATATGGCTTCGTGTAACTTTTTTTTTTCACACTACGGCATTACTTCAGTCAGCCCGTGAACATGGCGCATGCAACTGTGCCTAAATATCGGGAGCTAAAACAATTCAATCGTGGTAAGAAACCCGTATCTTACGAACATTATATTTGTAAAAACCATGACAGTTTAAAGTTATATAACATAGTCTGGTTAGTACAAGAGTATGTTGATATAGTACTTAGAAAAGGATGGATTGCGTGAAAGGTGACATGATCAAAAAGGGAGTGATGAGAGATGACGTTTTCCCCTCTCGGATAGCCTTGTGCCTAGTCACTCTATGGAGCGTCCACCAAAGCGACATAAGAGGTCAGTGGCCTCCAAATCCTGTAATAATAAAAAAAATGAGATGACGTATGATAGAGTTATTTGGAATACAAAAACCTGTAGTGCCGACCCTACGAGAGTAGGATAAAGAATCCTCCTTATCCTAAGTAGTAATAGTGGTAGCATCCTCCTTATCCTAGTACTAAGAAGACCGGATGGTCTTTCCAGTGTTACCAGTACTAAGAAGACCATTCGGTCTGATGGTCTTCTTAGTACTGGTAACAACCCAAACATCAGTATTTGTTAAAAACCCGATTGTCTTTTTCAAGTTTAGTATTATTAGTTTTTTTTATACAAATGTCCAATAACCCGTACATATCAACCGATAAAAAAGGACAATTTCAAGCGAACAGCTCGAGGCAAGGAATTTTTAATATCCTTGGATATTTTCAATACAGGGTTTTCATGTCAACTCCACTTTGCCTACATAAAGAATAATATTGGCCAAATAGATTTTTCTTAAGAAAACTTTGATTTATTGTATCACTAGCTGTTCTCCTGCGACTCCATCCGCATTAACTTATGAAAATGTTATTTTGTTATTTACATGTCTCAAATAATCAATTGCAAATGTCAAAATACCAATTACCTTACTATGGCAATTTTGCTTTCTTGATGTTGGCAGCAACTTATGGTCTCTTTCCTACGTTAGGATTTTATCCAAAATATTTACCCCCTAAGTTCAATGGCGTAAAAAGATATAGCCTAAAGCGTGACGTAAGAGTAGGGCTTTTTATTAAAATAAGAATTATTCAATAATATGCTGTACTTGCTGACATCTTAGGCAACAAAGAAGTGTGTGTTTACTCTTTGTTATAATAGTATAGATTATAAATATTCCAAAGTAAGTCTAATTTTCTTTTCGAGGAATTAATATAGATTTTAACCGATGTATGCATTTAACTATAAAACGTGGAAATTCATAGTAAAATGATTTTAAAGACGACTTTGAAATAAATTGATGTGACTCGTGTAAATGTACTTAAAGAATTATTTGAATTGTAAATTATTAGAGCGCGCACACCTTTGACTAATCTATCGCACAACTGTTTAGTAGCGCTTTGATTCCTATCAACTTACATGGAGGTGCGAAGACTACTTGATATTTAGTTGTGCAACTAAACAGTTGAGGCTGCAAAACAATCGACAATCGCACAACAGTTGTGCGACGGTATGCGCCCGCTCTTACAGTATTCTTCAGTTCTTATAAAAACATTTTTTTTTAAGTTTCTGCTCTTTAAATATAATATATCTTTCTCAGAGTGCGGTCGTCGGATCCAGGGTTACTCTCCCTTGTAGAGTGGAGGGTAAAGTCGGACAACTGCAATGGACCAAAGATGACTTCGGTCTGGGCACTCATAGACATCTCACAGGCTACGAGAGATATAAAATGGTCGGCAGCGACGAAGAAGGTAATAAAAGTAAAATAATAAGAATTTGTTTTGGCACGTCAGGGACAAGAGCATACTACTGACTGACGCGCCAACTCAAGTGAAACATACCGTTTTAAATTGTAATTATTCTTGACAGCGAATTTGTTTGCGTTTAGTTAATGTTTTAAGACATTTTACGAATAAAATGGGACACAACATCTTGATGCTTTAAGTTAGATTTTTTTATTTAAATAATTATAGATTAAAGAATTTTCATGTTTTTAAATAGTTTTAGCTGTGCTTTGATATTTGCCTAAGGAAGACTACCAATATCTATACTATTATAATAAAGCGTAAACACACACTTCTTTGTTGCCTAAAATGTCAGCAATTACAGCATGTTTTTGAATATTTTTTTTAATAAAAAGCCCTACACTTACGTCACGCTTTAGGATATATATTTTTACGCCATTAAACTTAGGGGGTCAATGTTTTGTATAAAACCCTAATGTGGGAAAGAGACCATAAGTTGTTGCCAACATCTAGGAAGCAAGGTTGCCATAGTTTGACAACATGTCATGTCTTTTGACATTTGTTTTTGATAATTTGACAAATGTAAACAAAAAAATAAAATTTTCACAATTTCACTTGGATGAAGCCGCACGGGAATAGCTAGTTATAGATGTAATCGTTTGGATGGATTGATATTAGTTACTATGTATCGTCAAATCCGTGTAATGGATCTTAATGAATTTCGGCAGGGATGTAGATCATAGTCTGAAAGAACACATACTTACTAAGTATTCTTATTTCGTGCTGACGAAGTCTACTAGAAGCTAGAAACAAATATAAACAGTTTATATTTAGATATTAAACGTTCATGCTTTAAAGGTTGAGAGCTAAGACAAAGCTAAATCTAAAATTATTACACGAAACTAAAATAAGCCAGACAAGAATATCGTGTTCCGAGTGTCTTAGCTTCCTTAACTATGTTTACTTTGTGCTTCTCGACTCGAGAATTCTAATAAAAACGGCTTATATATTATCCTATTAATTTTAAACATAAGCTAAGATAATGGATTGTACAGGTGCAAAAATGTCATTTATAAAAATGATTGTAAATTTTTTAAAGATTAAGATTACTGGCAACTAATAATTTTGAGTACTGGCTGAATGTACATCGTGCATGTCAAGCGACGATCGAATGACAGATGACAGTTGTCATTGAATAGTGGAAGGATTCGTTTTATTATAAAATCAATTGATTAATCTCTGTTAATGTTTGCAATCCGATTAGATTGTGTTGTGCAGTTTTCATTTAAAATGGTGGTTAACTAAGAATGGTGTTTCTAATGTTACGCGATTGTTATTTGTGTTAATGTCAGGTTTCCGAAAGATACGTAGTTTCGTTTTTTTTAATACTGCACGGGAAAAGTCGCCAGCAATGGCTAGTATATACAAATATTGTAAAGATGAAATATTTGCATTTTCATATTGTAATAACTCAAAAACCACTGGACCGTTTTAAAAAAAATCTTTCACCATTAAAAAGCTACGTTATCAGTGAGTAACATAGGCTATTTTCACGCGGACAACACTAAGTAAACTATAATTTGACACTTAAAAATTGTACCTTGATAACGTATCGACATCCACCCACACAAGCCGTAGAGAAATTGATAATGGCGCCTAATGTATCTTGAACAGACACCGTTTTGAATATTAATCACCCTCATAAAAGTCCGAAAATGGAATTAGGAAACGACGAATAGAATTTTGAGAAATCGATAAAATAACAACCAGTCGAATTGGAATTCCCAGACAACTTTTGCCAATCTATTAATATTATAAAGATTATTATTTTTGTATTGAAATAACTCAAAAACTATTGGGCCGATTTTAAACATTCTGTCGCCGTTAGAAAGGTAATTTGTCTGTGAGTAACATAGGCTGTTTTACATTATTTTTTTAATTTAACACGAACGAGGTCGCAAGCAACAGCTTGTAAAAGTATTTTTTGTTAAAAAAATACAATTTTTGTGCTATAGAATTGCTGGCTCGCGTTTGACGAAATCATTATGTTTGGAAACATGGCATGATCCTTATTTTTTCTTCCACAGGCGACTATTCTTTGGACATAAGAGAAGTTGCACTGGAAGATGACGCTACATATCAATGCCAAGTCAGCTCTGGTCCTAGAGGTAAGTTATTTGAATTTGGTATTTATAATTTATTTAAAAGAAATGGGAACAAACGCGTGGTGCAAACACCGAGGTGCTCTACGATGCCCATGAATATAGTTAACACTAGATGAACTTTGAGAAAGAGATAGACTCGCCACTTGAAGCGCCCTAAGAGGTATTGGTTTGTGAAAATATTTTGAATATTGTGTTAATTACGTTACTTTGATCAATTGATTGTTTCATCATCACGTCCCCACAGAGGGGCTCGAAGCCTACCCTAATAAGGGGTGACTAGGCCATAGTCAACCACGCTGGCCCACTGCGGGTTGGTTGACTTCACACATATCTTTGAATTTCTTCGCCGATATGTGCAGGTTGTATCACGATGTTTTCCTTCACCGTAAGAAAGTCGGGTAAATTATTAAATATGGAAATTTAAAAATCGAAATACACATTGGTACATGGCGGGATTCGAACCCAAGACCTGTAGATTACAAGTCAATTGCTTAAACCACTGAGCCACCGACGCTCTTCTGTTTGTTTCAGTTTTGATTTTGATTGATTGTTTATTACAGTTTTATTGTCTCGTAGAGCGCGTGCATACCTTTGACTATACTATCGCACAAATTTAGTCTCGCTCTGATTCATATGAGCTTATATTGAGGTGCGCATACTAGTCGATGTCTAGTTGTGCATAAAACAGTTGAATTGGCTGCAAAACAACCGACAATCGCACAACAGTTGCGCGAGAGTTTAGTTATAGGTGTGTACTCTCTCTTAAACATTATGTTATTCATTTTGTTATTGAAAAATCTTACTAAACGACAAAACTAAAAAAAAAAACTTTCCCGAATTACAAAGGGATAATCACAGTTTAGATAATTACTAAGGTAACTTGCTTGGATGCTTTGTTTTTTTTTTAATTTAATACATTCCCTCGTATGTGCAGGACAAATAAATTCAATACATGAAATCCTATTTCCTTTACATATCTAGCTATCAGAAAAATTCCTTTGATATCAGTTAAATAAAATATATTCATACGTTTAAATGTTCAAAGTGGAATAATCTTACGTTCTAGAATATTCCTTTGAGGGTATATCTGAAATATGTACACAAATGTTTACTTTAATATGTCATTTTAGTATTAAGTTTTCGCGTCGTAAAGATATTATGGTTGAATTACTTTGTAATGTTTCGGCTTTACACTGTCAAAATATTTGTTTACTAGCTTTCCGTGACTCTGTTCGCGTGGTATTACAAAAACAAAATCAAGTAGCCTATGCCTTCTTCATGGCTATCCTCTACATCTATGCCAAATTTAAATGTGATCCGTTCATTAGTTCAGGCTACAAACTAACAAACATCAATCCATCTAAATTTTCACATTTATAATATTAGTATGATAAACGAATTCAGTCATGAAATAAAACAACTAAAAATCCGTGCTTGGCTAGCGCTAGAATCAAGATATTACAAGGATTATGTTATCTATACTATTATAATAAAGCGTAAACACACACTTCTTTGTTGCCTAACATGTCAGCAATTACAACGATATTTTTCAATAACTCTTTTTTTAATAAAAAGCCCCACACTTACGTCACGCTTTAGACTATATATTTTCACGCCATTAAACTTAGGGGGTAAATATTTTGGATAAAAACTCTAACGTGGGAAAGAGACCATAAGTTGCTGCCAACATCAAGGAAGCAAGATTGCCAAGGCCTGTCATGTCATGTCATTATGACATTTGCTATTAATAATTTGACAAATGTAAACAATTAAATAAAATTTTCATAATTTCATGCGGATGAAACCGCACGAGAACAGCTAGTATTTCAGTAAAAAGTATTTAAACACTCTCCTAAGTTTTTATGCTAAGTTTGGTCGTGTTATATTCAAACAAAACACAGGTATCTTCAATTCTTAGATTGTATTTTTTTATAGTAATTTTATC
Source organism: Papilio polytes (assembly GCF_000836215.1). Lineage (NCBI taxonomy): Eukaryota > Metazoa > Arthropoda > Insecta > Lepidoptera > Papilionidae > Papilio > Papilio polytes. Next base: position 2,553,647 of record NW_013527804.1, read on the forward strand.
AGCACTATTTTATGCCAGTGTTAGATGTTTTTTTTTTGTATTTTTACAGTTTATACCGTGGCAAATACAAAAAAAGTCTCGTATAATTGTTAACAATCCGTCATATGTCCCTTACCGCTAATATCGGACTCGAATACAGTCTGTATGGTAATTGTTTTTTGTCCCTTCAGTTTATTTAGGGTTATTTGGATAACATGTGCGGGAACTTCGTTAGGGTTGTTACGTCCGAGATTTATTGGACAAGTTTTAATAGTCGCCGCGTTAAATTATTGTTATTGTTTTCACAGAGAAATTATGATAAATTCTAACAATGTTTTTGTTTGATTTTTGATATAAATATAGACTTCGTCCACGCAATGTTAAGATAAAAAATTTGCCTATAACATGCCCGTCTATGTCAGCTACCCTTCAGTGAAAGTCCGGTTGGAATCGGCCCAGCAGTTTCGCTGATTACCAGAAACAAACGTGGCTTGCGGAAAAACAGTCAGACACACAGACATACAAAAAAAATAACTGCGATTTTTGGTATTTAAAAAAAAACAAAACCATTTAGCCTACGTGTTCTTCCAGACTATCCTCTACATGTATGTCAAATTTCATTGAGATCCATTCAGCAGTTTAGGCTACAAACTCTAACAAACATCCATCCATCTAAATTTTCACATTTACAATATTAGTACGAAAGTACGATGTTACCCAGTGATAACGTAGCTATTTATT
>NW_013527804.1:2554814-2586552 GCF_000836215.1 Papilio polytes
AAATTTCATTGAGATCCATTCAGCAGTTTAGGCTACAAACTCTAACAAACATCCATCCATCCATCCATCCATCTAAATTTTCACATTTATAATATTAGTATGATGTTACCCAGTGATAACGTAGCTATTTATCAGTGAAAGAATTTTTCAAATCGGCCCAGTAGTTTTTGAGTTATTTCATCACATATAAAAATACAAATCTTTCCTCTTTATAATATTAGTATAGACTAAAGCGACGCTGTAGTTACTAACTTATCTAATAAACAGCTTTAATAAAAACAAAACAGCGTCTGCCTTTTTTAATCTGTGAAAGGAATGCAAAAGAAGTTTCTTTGCAGCCCTAACTTCTGTTAATTACGACGGACGTTCGGGGAGAGGTGACTCCATAAATAGGACGAGTCACGCTCGACTTGGAAAATAAAATGTGACAGATAGCCGTCTCTTCGCGTTGCAGTCTTTGAGACTATAAAGTCGTTTGGCGAAACATTTTCTTGTATAAAATATAAAAATATTTTAGTTTTACCTCTAGACTTATGCTTTTATATGTTCCTGATAGAATAAAAATTTGTAACAGCATGTCTATATAACATTTCAAATGTCTTATGTTACCACTAGCTTTTACCTACGACTCCGTCTGCGTACAATAAGAGAGTAGCCTATGTGTTCTTCCAGACTATCTACGTTTATACCAAATTTCATTGAAATCCATTCATCCGTTAAAGCTACAAACTCTAACAAACATCCATGCATCGAAACATTCGCATTTATAATATTAGTAAGAAGTAAGATTAGAAGATCATATTTTTTACTTTCTAATATAAATGCGAAAGTTTCAATTGATGGTTGTTTGTTAAAACCTATCTTCAAAACTGCTTATCGGATTTCGACGAAATTTGCCACAGATGTAGAAGTTTAAAAGAACACACAGGCTATTTACTAAGTTTCTCAATTCTAAACGGACAAAGTCGCGGACAAAAGATAGTATTTTAATCATTAGCCTCAGTGATCCAAGTGTTGCGATTTCAATATATCCAAACACTGAACTATTTTCAACAATAATTTAAGGTAATGTAAACTGTAAAGTTCCCCTTGGCATAGAATACCAATCAGTTTGGGAAGCCATGAAAAATACAAAATTCACTGTAACCCTAACCTTTTGAAAGCCGAAATATTACAGGGGGAATGACGTAGTAGGCAGTCAGCAAACGAGATGTGCCCTTTGAAGTCTGAATAATTTAAACATCAATTTAGCAGACAAACATAGACTTTCTAGGAATAGTACTAAATTAACTATGCATTAGTTTTGCAGATTTAGTATTATAATTGTTACAATTTCTCTCATTTTTCGTATATAAAACGAAGGCAATATAGAAGCTTTAGTAAAGCCAAAAAAGAATTAAACGAATAAAAATCTTATTGGATTTTCTTTCGTATATTATTGCTTAAGTGGGTGTTTGTATCTCCATAATGGATCTCACTAAAATATGGCATAAATGTAGAGTACTAGAACGCATAGGATACTAAGTTATTTTGTTTATTTCATGCGAACGGAGTCGCAAACGACAACAAGTGATAGTCATCATCATCAACTTGCCCTTACCCCTTACGGAGGGTCGGCGCAGTATGTGCTGCTCTTCCATACGTCTCTATCAGCCGTCATATCTGAAACTACTTTCTTAAGCATATCCTCTTTCACACAATCCATCCATACTTTCTTCTGTCTTCCTCTTCCTTTGTAGCCACATTTAATCTTAACACTTTCTGGTTTATGTCCCCATCGTCTCGTCGCATAACATGTCTATACCATGCTATAATTGATGACAACAATTAATAGTATAAAAACTAGAATTTATTATAGAAGAAATTAAGATTCAATTACCTTTCGTTATTCTTGCTTTAACCTTTGATGTATGTCAACAAAGTTCATTCCATTAATTCAAATTTAGTCGTTTTTCTTTGATGTATAGAAAGAATCGTCAGCCACGTCCCAATAAAGCAAGCATCTTTATAGTACATTTCGTGTAAACGTGACGCGTGAACTAAGTTTGAACTAACATTGAAGCAAGTTATTTTATTCTGTTGCTATAAAAAAAACTTTATTCTGATGAAACAAAGGTAATTTACACTGAAACTAAGATTCGAATATGTTTTAATAAAAAGTAACAAGGGGTGGGGGTACAGAAAGAAGATACTCTCCCATCCCGCATATTCCCAGATAGTCCCAGAATGAAGACAATAGACGGAGACCAGGAACCTGTGGCGTCCCTCTAGGTGGACATGGGAAGTCGTTGGGTGCAGAAGGTGAATGACCGCTTTCTGTAGAAGGCATCGGGGAAAGGTCTATGTCCAGCAGAGGGTGGACAAAGCCTGATGATGATAATGATGATGACATTTTCTCTTCCGCCGAAACTACTGGCTGTCTTTAAAATGCTATCAAAACAGTATTGCTGTCTCTTTAAAAAATATATAAAATCTGATAATGTAGCTATCTCTAGATACAAATTGCATTGACCTAGGCTGTATCAGTGTTTATTCATGAAATATTGCGAGCTTTAGAAAACAGCTTAGTTGGCGCAGCGGGTGTGCTTCTAGGAAAAATTATTTATTTTATGACTCATATTTGATATGCACATTATTCACTTTTGTGTTCACATTTTATTTATTTCACGATCTTAAAATCTAGAAAATATATTACATCTGTAATTCTAATAGTCACTCCGTTAATAGTCATAGTTACTTACTTGCAATACTATCATTATAGAAAAAATAATTTAGTCTCAAAATGTTAACTGAACAAGGAATCTTGTTTGATAAAAAATGTATACCTGATTGTTCCTCGCAATTTTCGCTCGGATGTTTTTCACCTTCCCTCTTGCAAATTATCGAGATAACAAGTTGTCGAGCCCGTGGCAACTTTATAAGCAACTTTAATCTGAATTCCAAAGTTTCCAAGTCCCGCATACCTTGGTGCTGAGAATGTCGAATCAATTCTTTTCAAAACGCCAATGGCAGTTTATAACAGTCTTACTGTCGCACTCAGTAATATAATAGTCGCTAAGGGAGGATTATTCAACCCTGAGAACGTCTGAAAACAGTGAAGATTTATTATCTAGGTAGTGTAGATAGTGCAGATTTTGTCTTTGAGAAATTTGAACTAAGTATCTGCTCAAGTCATAATCAAATGAATCTAGATGCAGCAGTAATTTATAAATCCGTCTAACATTAACAAGACAATTGATAGATGGAATGCGTTATAAGCAATCTGTCTCGAAATTTTACGTCTACAATAGTTCAGAAGCACAAAACTCGTTGTGAAATTTCACTCAGCTTTTACGACGCCCTCGAGATAAGACGGGACGTTGGATTCTCTCATTTTACTACCATAACTTCAAATGACAATAACTCTGAATTTACAATGGCGTTACATAAAGTCTAGGATCCAACAATTATCTGCAACATTGCAACACTGTCCAAAACTTCGACATAATCCAAATGCGACAAAGAGTTTTTAAGATCTACTGTTAATGTCGTATAAGTCGATCATTTACCAGAAACAAATAGATAGTGATATAACGAGTAGAAAATAAAAGGCTATGAACTACAAGAATTGCTACAGCTGCAAACTAACAAATTGTATTCGCTGACAAATATTGACCGTGTCTTAATAAAAACTTGAGACTAGAGGTCCCTTTCCACCTTTTTTTTTTTTGGAAGAAAGGATGGGAAGGAAAAGTGGATTTGACGTTGGAGGAGACGCATAGGATGGGGAAATGTCCTCTTTATGTGCGTCTCCTCCTCCGTCAATCAAGGTTAGGCAACGCATCTGCAATTGCGGATGTTTATGGGCAGTGGTCGTTTTCCATTTCGATGGGTTGAGGTGGCCGCTTGCTCGTTTATCATCTTATATATAAAAAAAGAATAGTACCAGACATTTGAAAGATTTTACGTAGATAATCATTAGCTCATTTACGTCATCGCCGTAGTGTGTTGCCAACTTTAAATAAAGGTTGCTTATAACTTCATTCCTTCCTTAAGATCTGGTAAATCTACATTTGAAATTAGACAGTGATTGAAGTTTATGTTACCTTAATTCTAAAGTATTGATCTGGGTGCGTCATTTTTCAAACGCTCCCATTAGATTAACTATAGCGTCGTCTATACGCGGCTTTATTAGCATAATATCTCGTCAAGCCGGCCATCACCGGTCAAACTCGTATCTGCTTATTCAACCTATAATATAACCTTAATTGGAACATTCATTTGTATCGATTACACTTAACTGTATTTTCGTTTTACGCTTTATAATTGTAACTAATTCACGTGATTATTTTATACTTCTATCAATGTTACCAATTTTTGGGTTTATTGATGACGGTTTGTATAATTATAGTTTGACAAATTTATCAGACCCGGTGGACATGAAACTTGAGTTTAGTGGCCCTCGTGAATATAAAAATTAACATTCTTATGTTGTTTTTTAAACTATGTTTAGCATGTTATTTTCTGAGACTAAGTCAATATTAACCTGCCCTTGTCTTATCGGGGGGTTGCCACATTATGTACTGCCTTTCCATACATACGGCTGAACCGTCATATCTGAATTCACTCTTAACTAAATTCTTCTTTTTTCTTCGGTCTTCTTCTGCTTTTGTAACCACAATCAATCTTTATACTTGGTTATGTTATGTTGTTCCTTTATTTTTCTGTGACAAAGTAGGCTTAACAATTATCTGTCAAAATTTCTAAACGAGTCAGATGTTTTTTTCGACCTATACATCGTAGCGAATAGCCATAGAGAGCAGTTTTATGCTCCATTGCGGTAATAGATTATTAAAAAGTTAAATGAAGCCTAAATTGAAACTTTTCAAACAGTACGTTTAACTATAATTTACGATATTATCTCTTTAACTTTCGACGCTCGCTCTATTTTAGTTTGAATACAGTTCAATGAGGTTCTCATATTTTAGTATCAAGCACAAAACTAACTCGCCGTATAATTTTATTACAATGCTAAATTCTAACTAAAAGCTCGTCTGTTGGCATAAAGTTAAAATAACCATTGCCTTAAATATGTTACCAGTCCAATGTGAAAAAAAAAACTAACGTGTGTTCTGACTTTGTTCCGATTGAAAGTTATGTGATACTTCAAAAGGTGTCATTAAACTTTCACGTCCAATCGAGGGATCAAGTTATGAAGATTTACAGTGTCATCATCATCATCATCACCAGCTTACTATACGCCCCCACCGAGGGGCTCGGAGCCTATCCTAAACTTAGGGTGACTAGAAGGTCTAGTCAACCACGCTGGCCTAGTGCGGGTTGGTTGACTTCACACATATCTTTGAATATCATCGCCGATATGTGCAGGTTGCATTACGATGTTTTCCTTCACCGTAAGAATGTCGGGTAAATTATGTACGTATGAAAAATCGAAAATCACATTGGTACATGGCGGGATTTGAACCCAAGACCTGTAGATTACAAGTCAAGTGTTTAAACCACTGAGCTACCGACGCTCATATAATTTACAGTGTATAGAAATTAAACATGTCAGTTAGAATTTTTTAGGCAAATTGCAAACGGGCGGGTTTCACGATTTATAAACAACAGATTAAGAAGACAAAGATTAAAGACAATTGTTTCAATTTCAGTTTTCGCTCACAATTGTTTTAATAGTTTGACCAGTAACAGGTTGATAGGAAATACAGCCTGGAAATGTTACCGCAAAACTTTAAGCTGTGTTATCAAATAGATTAGTTGAAATTAATGGACGCCTCAAGTTTATTGGTCAAATAAAATAACCATTAAAATGATGAAATTGAACACAAATTCAACAACTTTAATTATGATAAAACTCATCATCAACTTGCCCTTATCCCTTACGGAGGGTCGGCACAGTATGCTGCTCTTCCATACATCTCTATCAGCTGTCATATTAGAAACCACTCCTTTCTTAAGCATATCCTCTTTCAAACAATCCATCCACACTTTCTTAGGTCTTACTCTTCTTTTGTAGCCATCCACATTCATTCTTAACACTTTGTGGTTTATGTCCCCATCGTCTCGTCGAATATGTCTATACCACGCTAACCTTTTAATGCTAATTATGATGAAACTACAATTATATATTTTTTAATTAACAAATGTGCAGTTTTGTGTTTATTTAGGTTTTGCATAAGTAATTATAAATACTAAAATATATTCATAAAAAAAAGGAAGTCAAAAAATGTATTTCTATGCAACGGTATTGGATAAAAACAAACGGAAATCTCGTCAATATGAAAATGGAAAAGTTTTTGTGAACGCCAAATGTTCGTAGACAGGATTTGAAATTTTCAATTCCAAAACGATAAGCCCAGAGGCGAGTATTAAAAAGTTTAAACCACCATTCGATATATGAACAAGCGAACATTAAAACAAAAGAAATATTTAACTTTTCAACGTCAAAAAACAAAAGACAAACATTGCAACTATGAGACTTTTGATTTTACACATATTATATCTATAACTGTACTAATTTTATATCTATACTATTATAATAAAGCGTAAAAACACATTTCTTTCTTGCCTAAGATGTAAGCAATTACAGCATATTTTTTATAACTTACGACACGCTTTAGGCTATATCTTTTCTCGCCATTAATCTTAGGGGATAAATATTTTGGATAAAAACCCTAATGTGGGAAAGAGATCATAAGCTGCCAACATCAAGGAAGCTAGGTTGCCATGGTTGTGTCATTTGTGTATTTGAATTTTAACATTTGCAATTGTGAATTGGACAAATCGAAACAATAAAATAAAGGATTTTTTTTCATGCGGATGAAGCCGCATGGGAACAGCTAGTTATACATAAATGTGAATGTTTAGTTGGATGAACGTTTGTTAGAGTTTGTAGACTAAACGGCTGATCTCGATGAAATTTGGCATAGACGTAGAGGATAATCTGGAAAAACACATAAGCTACTCAATATTTTTTATTTCCACGTGGACCGAGTCGCGGGCGAAAGCTAGTAATATTATAAATGTGAAAGTTTTGAAGGATGAATGGGTGTTTGTTAGAGTTTGTAGCCTAAACTGCTGAGGATTGCCAGGTTTGATATAGATGTATAGGTTAGTCTGGAAGAGCACATAGGCTACTCACTTTTGTTTTTTAATTCCACGCGGACGGCGTCGCGGGCGAAAGCTAGTGAAACATATTGTCAAGCGTCGGTCTATACATAAGTTTGTAGCCTAAAGGGCTGAACGGATTTCTATAAAATTTGGTATAGATGTAGAAAATATTCAGAAACAACACATAGGGTGCTTTTGTTTTTTTTAATCCCCTGCGGATGGAGTCGCAGTCGAAAGCTAGTAAAATATATAAATTTAGAAATACGAGAGAGGAGTAAGCCACAGAGTAAACAAGACAGTTGTGACACTGTTCGCAAACTACAACTTTCAGCTGTTTGACTTTGCTTTGCTGTTTAAATTCGTCTTGTTCTATGAACATCAGTTAATATTAAATCAGTTACTACTGTATATAGTTTAAGTCAGCGGCTTTTACGCTCACTAACGTCTGAATCAGGTCAAATACATTAAGTAATTAGAATAATTTTAACTGACAAATTAATTGCATTTTACACTATGTTGTTTTTCTTTACAAGTCTGTGGACAACCAACGTCTGTGAAATTATTACGTTATTTTTCACATTTTTATTTAGGATTTATGTATTATGAAGTTTTGTAAAATGTGATATCGGATTAGGTTGTTTCTTATATCTTACTTAATATTATGATTGCGAATGTTTAGAATGATGGATAATGGATGGATGTTAGAGTTTGCACCCTAAACTGCTGAGGATTTTGATGAAATTTGGCATAGATGTAGAGGATAATCTGGAAGAACACATAGGCTACTTGTTTTTATATTTTTTTAATTCCACGCGGACGGAATCACGGGCGAAAGCTAGTCTATACTAATATAATAAAGCGTAAACACACACTTCTTTGTTGCCTAAGATGTCAGCAATCACAGCATATTTTTGAATAACTCTTCTTTTAATAAAAAAAACCCTACATTTCCGTTAAGCTTTAGGCTATATATTTTCACGTCAGGGTTAAATATTTTGGATAAAAACCCTAATGTGGGAAAGAGACCATAAGTTGCTGCCAACATCAAGAATTCAAGGTTGCCATGGTTTGACATCAGTCATGTCATTTTGACATTTTATTGATAATTTGACAAATGTAAACAATAAAATGATATTTTTATAATTTTATGCGGATGAAGTCGCATGGGAACAGCTAGTTGTTTAATAAGTCTTGATAATTCTTTACCAAATCTTGTACTTTATTTCGAGATTTGTGAAAAAAATGCTTTGAAACGTTTCCAATCAATGCGTTTCTTGCGGAAGCAGGATTTAGAACCGTAGCCGCGAATTGATATACGAAAATAAATCTTGGAATTTCCTTTAAGGGGTTCCACATTACGATGGAAATTGTACAGATTCAATCATAATAAATTCACTTATTTATATCTATTTCAAAAACCTCGTCTAGCAGAATATGTTAATAGCTTCGCAAAGGTAGATTTTATGTAACGACTTAAATAACTATGGCCTTACTATAAAAAAAAAAAAAAAACTTAGAAAAGGGAACAGACAGATGAGATTAAATTCAGAACGAACAAATTGTGACATTGACAAAAAGTAAATCTTTAAATTCTCTGTTTTATGATAAACAAAAAGACCGAATGAAGTACAGAAGTTACAAGTAAGAGCATGCGCACAACTTTGACTAAAATATCGCATAACTGATTAGTCGCACTTTAATTCCTATGAGCTTATATGGAGGTACGTACACTACTCGATTTTTAGTTGTGCAACTAAACAGTTGAATTGGCTGCGAAACAATGGACAATCGCACAACAGTTGTGCGATAGTTTCGTCAAAGGTGTGCGCGCGCACTAAGAAGGAAATATTTCGGTATGACAACTGGTAAGAGATATGTAGTAGGGGACCTGATACTTAAAATTTAAGAATTAGTGTACCCGCAATAATACTGACATTTACTTACCTTGACTAAATTAACATGAACCATTACTTCTTATTAGGTGAACCACCGATCAGATCAAGATATGCCAGACTGACAGTTCTCGTACCACCAGAGCCGCCGAGGATACTCCAAAGTCCTGTACTCCAAGCTGTTGAAGACCAGGAAATTGATCTAGAATGTGTTTCTGTTGGAGGAAAACCAGCTGCTGAGGTAAAATGATTTCGATTAATATTTGAATAACATTTAAAATTAAAACTCATGAAAGTAACATAGGTTATTTCACATAATTCTCTTTTACAACTTGAGTTGTCTTTATTTATCTTAGCGGAGAATAAACCATTACCATACCATTAAGAAAAATATCATCTCCCCTTAGCTAATTATTATTGTTCCATAAACTCTCCGTTCCCGCGTAAAATAAAATTAAATGGAAACAGTAGATTAAGCTATTACCCAAAACAAGATAACTTTGACCCTCTTGATGTCAACATAAAAGAAGCATTTACGATTACTAAAAAGATAACTAATGAATCGAACGTTCCACTATCAATTCTTTAACAAATCGTACATTTAGAAACAAATTAAACATCCCTACGTTATCAGGGAACATTCGGTAACCGGCTTTTATTAATTCCATTAACACGGTCGATTAGGCAACCATTATTATGTGTTGTAATAAATTCAACATTGACAATAATTATGTGGAGTTGGTTGAATTAATTGTTTTTATCTACTCCGAGTATGTACACTTGCAGACAATTGCTCGATGTTGGTTAGGATACGTTAGTTTAGTATGATAATGACGTTTTACGAGCACTCATTAACCACTGAATGTCTGAGGATTCTTGTGTAGCATTAAGTTCCTAATGGACCGTGTTTACTCCAGTTGCTCGTCTTGTGGTCTGGAAATGAATTCAACAAAACTCTAAACAGCTTGCTTGCTTACTTTAAATGTTTTTTGAATTTGTTATGATAGGATTAAAGTAACGTTCAGTTTAAGTTACATATATTTAAAATGTTTAGCAATAACTTTCTGCGTAAATTCTGTGTCGAATTTAGCTTATATTTTTGTGATGACATTTCTACTTATTGTAATATAATAATGCATTTTTATCTTTATTTGGTACCAGTTTTCGACCTCGACCTTGTCTGCGCGGAATTAAAAAACAATTGCAAGTAGCCACTGTGTTCTTCTATTCAGATAACCAGACTATTCTCTACATCTATGCCAAATTTCACCGAAATCCGTTGAGCCGTTTAGGCTATAATCTCTAATAAACATCCATCTAAACTTTCGTATTTATATTAGTAATCTGTAATCATATTTCAACAATTTTCATCGTTTAGCTCTCGTATATATTGATTTTTACCGATTACTTTCTAAATTAAAATTTACTGAATTACAATTTTCTCTTAATACATGAAAGTATATGAGTTAGTGATAAAATTTCGAAGTATTTAAAGGGTGGAATTAATCACAGTGTTAATTCCTTTATAATCGTTTTAGATAACATGGGTGGATGCGGAGGGCGGCGTGTTGACGCAAGGCGTCACGTACACCGTGGAGCAGATGGCTGATGGCCGCAGGTTCACTGCGAGGTAACCTTTATACTAACACATAGGATAGGGAAATGTTCTCTTTCATACATGTACATCTTCGTCGAATTAAGGAAAGCAACGCTTCTTCTAGCATGAAATATAATTAACATAATAAAACATCGAAATCGAAATCTGTGCTACATCGCAAAGAATTTTTAAAGATGTACCATTTTTCACATGTCTACAAAATACAATGGTTACAAATCAGGAATTAACATAAACTAGATAAACATATAACTGGTTAAAAAGACTGAAGATATTTGTGACATAAAGTCAAAAGGATGGTACAAAGTAAGGAGAATTGGAGGTGGCTTCACCAACAAGGATATAGTGCTTAAATAAAAAAATATTACTTTGGAATTCTAATGTATTGTATGTTTTGTAGATCCGTGCTACATCTTCGTCCTAGAAGAAGTTATCACAACCAGACGTTCACTTGCCAAGCGCAGAATACAGCGGATCGCGCTTATAGAGCTGCAAGTATCAAATTACAAGTAAGTAAAGAAAACTGAGTTGATATCTGGTTACACCAGGTAAAGTCAGTCCCAGCTTTATGCTTGATTTTTACAACATTCTTATTTAGATCAAGGAATTGTTAAATATGGAGATGTAATAGTAAAAAGACAGTCTTTTCCTAACTCACAAGAAAATAATCGAATGACACTTCATATTTCTTAAGAATTTTACTCTTTAAAAACAATATACTTAAAGATTAACATGGTTCATCTATTTTTAGATCGGGTGCACATTTTTGACTAAATTATGACAGATCTGTTGTGTGATTGTCGATTGTTTCGTAGCCAATTCAACGGTTTACTTGCACAACTAAAATCGAGTAGTGTACACCTTCATATAAGCTCATAGAAAAGCGAGACTACACAGTTGTGTGAAAGTTTAATTCCAGGCGCACACTCAAATTATCGAAGAATATAAATTTAGAAATTGATTTTAATATACATTTAGTTTGAAAAATTTAATCTTCTCTGATATAATATTAAATTAGTGAATAAAATATACCATCGAAGTTATTAAACAGGTGAAATTCGGGACAGAAATCTCGCCAGTTAAGCGATTCGTTAGCAAAATCAGATGAAATCATTTCCGATTTATGTTACCAAACTTCAGCTGTAATGGGGCATGGCCACTTTATTTCCATAATGCTAGTTTCACACGAGGACGGAATAATCGAACAGAGCAGTTGACATTTCAGTAGGTAATGCAGCTTTTATTTTAATATTATCGAGCTATTTGTGCCTTTTTGACCTTACAATAACCTATAGTCTAATCCTAGTGTATGTGTGACAAAACTGTACATTTGTATTGCCTTCAAGGTTAAAACCGTCTTACGAAGCCTATCTGTGGCCTAAAAATGTCTGCGGTAAAACAGTTGTAGTACTGTGCATTGTACTGCTCTGTTCTTTATGCCCTCGTGTAAAACTAGCATAACAGGGGTTGGGGGATGGCGGTTTTCAAACGCTTCTAAAAATGAGATAATTTGCCGCGCCGATTAAGCCGGCATTTATTTAAGATTTTATGGTCGAAGTTTCCTTGGGCTCCTATTTTGCTTGCATAATTTTTATATTAAAGGTAGATACGGTGGAGAGATTCGTCTTTTTCTTATGTCTAATGATATCGTTCGTGGAATTGCGATCTTAGATATTTTTAACAGTCAAGACGAAATTTTTGGAAAGTAGATTGGTGTACAAGAATAACATCTGAAACTGGAACGGTATTTAAATTTGTAACAGCGTTTTAAATGATAAATCCACTCTTAAACTCCAAATTCCCTTCACTTTTGAAGTCTGTCAGATTGTAAGTAGAGTTTAGGCCGCGAGGTTTTAAGATTTTTATTAGTATTTATCCATAAGTCTATCTAGATAACGATAAATTATCGCTCGCAATCATAAGCTTAGTTAATACTGTTTTTTACTGAACAGTTCAACTGTCTACACACGCAGAGCTTTAACTGAACAATTCGGTTCATCAGGAAAACTGTCAGTTGGGTTTCTAAATTGATTCACGATTTGCATACAAGTGTACATAAAAAGTCATAATCGGAAAATTTAAAATTTAAGTATGTAATTTTGGAAGAATATTGTTAAGTTACAAAAGAAACGACAAAGATTATTGTAAGAGGCAGACAGAACAAGTTTATGATGTTCTATCTAACGTAAGAAATAAGAGTTGCTAGTAAATAAGCAACTGTTTACTAACAAAGTCAATAACATCCTCAATCAGTAGAACACAGAAGAAATAGACACGTTCATAAAAATCCATACAGATAAAACAAAAGCCTGCGTCGCTTCCGCATGCACACATAAATTACCCCTTAAGCCGCCACCAATAAACGTATATAAAAAGAAAAGTAACAAAATATAGAAACAGACGGTGGAAAAACCACACCGCAATTTTTGTACGTCGTCGCTGGAAAATTCGCCAATTCGGCAGCCTGACACGTCCGCTATTAGTTGGTCTGTGAGACGTGATACTAGAAAGATGAATATTTGAACTTGTCAGTAGGTAACTTGGGGAGGGGAGGTCAGGTAATGCTGGTGGGAATTTTATACTGGTAAAGTGAAAATAAGAGGGGCTCTGTAAAGCTCTAATTTCGTGTCGACGTTCTTGGAGTGTCAGCAATTCTTGTATATCAGAGGAAACTCGGTAAATACACGACTAGTTTCTCCCTTTCTAGCTGATTTTTGTTAAAATTTAATTAATACCTCCTTTAAGAAAATCACGTAACGAAGTATCAAAAGAAGGGAATAAGGTCTTTTAACGATCCTAATTCTGGAGACTTTAAAAACAGCTGATTTGTTTAATGAGGGTGCAAAATTTAAAACATTTTTGTAAATTAAAAATTCTTAACGTTAACAAAAATAGTCACATTCTGATATTAAAGAGTGTCTGACAATTAATATTTGTTTTAAATATTTCTAGCAATGTTTAGGATTCTACTTATTACTTACTAGCTGCTGCCCGCGACTTCGGACACTGGAAAAAAAAATAATGAAAAGTATAGCCTATGTTATTCACTGATAGCCTAGATTTTTAATAGTAAAAGATTTTCTTAAATCGACCCAGTAGTTTTTGAGTTATTCCAATACATACAAAAATACAAATCTTTCCTCTTTAAAACATTAGTATAGATTATTACTGCATTGTATTTTTAAGCCTAGATTTAGTATTCTTCTACTTAAGGTGCCTCTCCGACTAGCGAAGATTGGTGGTCAGTTTTCCAAATTTTATTTCATCTCTTGCGAGGCGAAATAGTTGGGCGGCACTCGCAATTCCTGTCCACTCTTTCGCAACCACGATTTCTTTCGACGACCAACACTCCTTTTACCGGCAACTTTTCCCATCAAGATGATTTAGTATAAGATACCATAAAGACCTTAAAAGTTCTAAGTGCGGCAGTGAAATTGTAAAACAGAATCGATAGCTAAAACGCCGATGTAAGGGTTTCAATAGAGCATTGTTGAGTGAAGCGTTCGCATTATACTTTTAAATATATTCCCTTTAATGTAACGACTTTCAAGAGGCCAAAGGTGTGCTTTTAACGGCCTATGTAAGCAATTAGGGGAAGGTATTAGTCGTAGCAAAGCTTTCAAGCAAATCTGAGATTTTTTACACTTGCCAGATGTTAGGTTTTGATTGTTTTTGGCAAAGAGATTCAAAAGATACATAGACTAGGCATTGTTGGCACTTCATTTTAAACATTTTTCACATAATCTTACTAATGCTTTCTATTGATAGATCTTCAAAACCACGTGTCAATATTATTAATTTTATTTAAATAAATTGCCAATATGTCATTTATTTTGTAACCAAATATTAAACTCAATTTTGTTAAATGTTTTATTAGGTGGCACTAACCTTGACAACCGATTTAGTACCTTTTAGAGAAAGTACCGGTGGATTTTTTTTTGTTAAATATGCCTAGTCTTTTATTTATATTTATTTCTTGAACACCTATGACTAGTTTTATCGTTATTAATTAACTGCTAATAATAAAATATGTTCTGCGATTGGTTAAAACATCATCATCTTCACTGCCTTATACGCGCCACTGGTCGGCGCAACGGGTTTTCGTCTCCTAAATAACTGATCTCAGTCATCACTACCTTCATAATGTCACCTTTTACGCTCCAGCCATCTCTTTCTAGGTCTACCCTCCGGTGTAGCCCTCTACATTCATAATTAACGTCCTTTTTGTTACATGCGATTCATCTTCACAATTGGTCAAATGTAAAAGCTAAGTTTAGTTAAGTTTTAACCAAACTTAGTAATTTTTCACACTAACTCAAGTATACAAAAACTATTGATTTTATTGGAGAATTTTAAAAAGCCGGCAACATTCGAAATGTTATTTTATTTAGGATTAAAAAAAGGGGATATGTACCTTTTGAACAATCATTTGACAGTCACTTTATAGAGTCTTCGTGTCGCGTTAATACTCTCGTCTTTTATGGCTTCGTCTAGACCTGAAGCTTCATTGGACACCGAGTAATGTATACCTCGGTGGGGAATAAACTAAAGACCATGTTAACATTTTTAATTACATTGTAAAAGTCGAGGAATTAAATTCGTTACCCATTTAAGATCGAATATCGCACAGACAGTTATAGACAGAAATATTTTCAAACGTAACGTATGTTATTAACGTATGTTATATTCAGTGTTCCATCTAATTGAATTTCAAGCATCAATTGATATATTGATGTGGGTAGGAAATAAACTTCCTTGACTGTGGAGATTCAATATAGAAACATTGCTATTTTTTTTCTAGACAAAATCGGAATTTTGGTAATCCTTTTATGAAAAACTCAAAACTGGATAGTTTGTGTTCAAAAATAAAATCACGCATATTCAACCATAAATTGCGGAGTAATTTGAAATTTACTTAAATACGTAAAGCAAAGAATACGCCTTTTTAACGAAATTTCGAGAACAGATAAACACATCTTGTATATTTACTTTAGTACTAAATAAACTTGATAATTTTCTTTTTTATCCCGTATTCGTGTAGAAAGATCAAAACATAAAAGAAAATAAAAGGTACCCTGACATTAACAAAACCAATTTTCAACGTTTCCTTTCCTTCATTTCTTCTAAAAACTTCGATCCCGGTCTAATTGTGCTTGATACGATTATTGCTTTTTTTCTTCGAGCAAAAACTGACTTTATGAATATTAAAAATGTTAAGGTGAGCATTGACTACACTGTTTATGGAATTAACGATAATTTTCTAATTCATATTTATTTTTATCTCGCGACTTCGCCCGCGTGAAATTAAAAATTAATAAAAAAAACATATCCTATGTTACTTTTGTTTACCTTTCTAACGGTGAAAGAATTTTTGAAATCGGTACAATAGTTTTTGAATTATTTCAATACATACAAAAATACAAATGTTTCCTCTTATAATATTAGTATAGAAGTATAGATTATTTACACCATTATTCTATACTTAAAGATTTTGTACAATTTTGTATGTATTGTTTAATTATTTAAAATTTGTCACCCTAGTGTGTCCTCACGTTTATCTCTTAACAGAAGTCAACTTTAAGAGGAATTTTAATGAATCTCGTATTTATATTTCTTTCGTAAAGTTAACAAAATTCAGCTACATTATTTCTTGAATGGAGGTATTTAATGTCAGATAGTTGAAAAGCGGGCTAAATGGAAATCTTGAAACGTTATATTTGTACCTGTAATTACGTAAATGAAAATATTTCGTTGCATCTGTATATTTTGCTTGTACTGTAACTTTTAGCAGATATAGTAACTGACTGCACTGTCGCCGTAATACAGTTTTATACTGGTACGGAGGGTAGCTGAATAATTCGCTAATAATAATAAATAATAGTAGCCTATAGCTTTGATTTCATATTTACTTACATACTTTACTGCTTGTGTTAATTTTACATTGTGTTTATAAAAAATGTTAATTAGGTAAGTTTGTGGATTTTTTTTCTAAAAAAAATTAATGTTTTTTTTTTTTAATTTTTCAATGAAAGAAAACTCGATTATGGTTACGGATATTTTTATTAACTCGAAGTATAAAGTTAGTGTAATTTAAAATATGTTTTTTTTTAAGGTACAATACGCGCCAAGGGTAAGAATTTTCATAAAGACTGGTGTTAAAAATAATAGAATACAAGAAGGGGATACATTGATATTAGGTGAGTTTGTTTTTTGTATTATACTAGCTTTTGCCCGCGACTGATTTCATGTGGAATTAAAAAAGTAAGTAGCCTATGTGTTCTGGACTATGTTCTACATCTTTGTCAAATTTTATCGAGGTCCGTTCAGCAGTTTCGGCTACAAACTCTAACAAACATCCATACTTTCAACCATTTAAACTTTCGCATTTATGATATTAGTAATATTTTATTTGTAATATGTCTGTAAAATGGTTTATATAAATTAATTTGGTTTATACTTAAATTATTTCAAAACCCAAGTTAAAATACCTCTTTAAAAACCTCTAAAAACAAAAAAAATAATAATACAAGAAATGAATTTAAAACGTGCGCCAGGCACGTAGTAAAAGATGTCTTTAAAAATAAAACAAAAAAGCAACGCTATCTGAACATATTCACAGTTCATTAAGGAATTTTATTCGAATACATTTTGTACGGGAAAAGTAATTTACAAAAATGTATGTATGTAGGATTGGAAAGTAAGACGAAAGATGATGGTGTGAAACGGAACGGATGTATGGGGAAGGATGTTAGAGGGGAGTTTGACAGACGACATATGACAGATTGGCAAGTGAGAAGATTGGAGTGTGCGCGTGACTAAGAAGTAAAAATTGATTGTTAAATAGTAAAGAAAGAAGCAAATAAAGAAATACGGTTACTCAGACTTTTATTCGAAGCCACACAGAAAGAATACCGCATGTATACGTATTGACATATGTATACAATATTTATACAATACTAGCTTTCACCCGCAACTTAGCTCGGGTGGTATAAAAAAACAAAACTGAGTAGCCTATGTGTTCTTCCAGAATATCCTCTACATCTAAGCCAAATTTCATTGAAATCCGTTCAGCCGTCTAGGCTACAAACTCTAACAAACATCCATCCATCCCGTCTATCTAATCTTTCACATTTAAAATATTAGTTAGATGTATACAACTGATACTGTCATGTTTTAACATTTTATATTTTCCAGGTTGTCAAGCGACTGCTAATCCTAACAATCTAACCTACAAATGGTTTGTAAACAGTGATCAGATTTTTGGAAATGTCAATAATGAAATTGTAAGTACTACTTTTATAAGATTTTTATAGTATAAGACGTGTTAAGCGAATTAGCGGTCACCTGAAAGTAACTTTGTATAAGAGTGAGCTGTTCCCGTGTGGCTTCATCATTTGTGAAATTTTCAATTGCAAATTTCAAAATACAAATGCACTAATGACAACGAAGGCCGTTAACATTGGATAATAATTTCTGTTACCAGCAACCTTGCTTTCTTGGTTGTCAGCTTGTAGTTTTTGTCCCTTTCCAGTATGACGGATTTTTCCAAATTATTTACTCCCTAAGTTTAATAGCGTGAAAATGTATAGTCTTAAGCGTGTCGTAATTTTAGGAATTTTTATTAAAAATAAAATTATTCAAATAATAACTGTTCCCATGCGACTTCATTCGCATGAAATTATAAAATAATCATTTTATTGTTTACATTTGTCAAATTATCAATTGCAAATGTCAAAATGACATGACATGATGTCAAACCATGGCAACCTTGCTTCCTTGATGTTGGCAACAACTTATGGTCTCTTTCCCACATTAGGGTTTTTATCCAAAATATTTACTCCCTAAGTTTAATGGCGTGAAAATGTATAGCCTAATGTGTGACGTAAGTGTAGGACTTATTATTAAAAAAAGGTTTATTCGAAAATTTGATTGCTGACATCTTAGGCAACAAAGAAGTTTGTGTTTACCCTTTATTATATTAGTATAGAAGTATAGATAAATAGATATATATAAAAATTTAATTTAAAACCTTATAACATACGCAAGCAAGTTTCATAAGTGTAACTTTATTTCTAACTTTTAATTTTACAAGCGACATTTGCATGTAGCTTTCTCAAAAATTCCCGAGGGATAGAGAACATTTTCAAATTTCGTCTTGGCAAACTTGCCCACCTGCAGTATGCATTTTACATTAACCCAGCGTATATGTATACGACTAAATAAATTATACTTGAATAATGCACGGAATTATCTTGCTTCATGGGTTTTTGTGGCTTCGCTAAATATTCATGAAGTTACCTTTACACGACGTAAATTAATGTATTTTAATTATTAACTACTGTTCACTTATATTACCAACGTGGAATAAAATAATTTTGACTATCTACACTAATATTATAAAAAGGAAAGATTTGTATTTTTGTATATATTGAAATAACTCTAAAACTACTGGGGTCGTTTTAAAAATGATTTCACCGTTAGAAAGGTAATTTATCTGTATACTTACACTACTTTATAGGCCATATTTTTAATATGTAATTTAAAAATAAAATAAAAAGTATAGCCTATGTAATGTAGCTTTTTAATGGTGAAAGAGTTTTTAAAATTGGCCCAGTAGTTTTCGAGTTATTTCAATGCATACAAAGATACAAATCATTCCTCATATTTTATTTTTATTTATTTATTTATAAACACAAAATTCAAAATTAAATAAAAGCGCCTAGAAACCCAATTTCAGGTTCATAATATTAGTATTTATGTAAACTTAATTAACAATATGCAACCACAGTTGTATACTACCAAGTTTATATGTACTAAATACGAGAATTTATATTTCTCAATATAAGCAAGTATAAGAATCGATACAGCGCGTTCGAGTGTTCGCAGTAAGGTACCAATACCAACATATTTGCGGTCGTTACTTTGATATTTTTACGCTCATGTCGAGTCGTGCTTGTGTGTAAAACCTCTTTTTCACTGAGCGAGCGTACTACTGCCGTATGTGACTCGAGTCTACTTATTTCGATTAGTTGACGATCACATGTCGTCAACTTGTAGCAACATGCAGTAAATTATGGCGTTAATATATTTGTCGACTAAATAGAAATTAGATTTTTGCTAATACAAAGGAGCCTATTGTTAACAATTTTTTTATACAAATAAAAGACAATTTAATAAATTAAGAGTGAAGCTTCATTATCTAAAAATATTGTTAACAGTACGTTCTTTTTAGTAAAAGTCTAATTTTCCGAAAATTTTGTCATTTTTCTATTTAATCGACGAATTTGTTTTGCAACGCAACTTGGTCGTTCAGTGGAAAAGAATCTTAAGACTTCATAAAGGTTGTATTGCAGGTGATACCGAATGTGTCGCGCAAGTATAATGAGGCGACTGTGAAATGCGAAGTGCACAATACGGTCGGTAAGAGCGCCGATTCCAAAACACTGGAAGTTGCATGTAAGTTAATAAATTGTTATATTTTGTGTTTGTATAGTAGCAGTACCTGACTTCTATAAATAGATAGGCTATGATTTTTAGTATTTTCCTAAGTTTATTATTATTATTATTTAGTCCCTTTTCCTTCCCACTCTTTTTCTTATGTGAAAAGGATGGGATGGGAACTTGGATTTGACGATGGAGGAGACGCATAGGGTCCTTCCTAATGTAATATCCTCTTTATGTGCGACTCCTCCTCCGTCGATCAAGGGTAGGCAACGCATCCGCTATAGCGAATGTCTATGGGCAGCGGTCGCTTTGCCATTTTGGCGGATTCAGGTGGCCGCTTGCTTGTTTGCCACCTTGTAATATAAAAAAAATGTTATGGTCGCAATCGTTGTGCTAAGGATTCCAAATATTAATACAGACACAATTATTATTAACATTAACAACAATCGTTTGAGTTGGAATTAGAAGCTGTTATTTCCAAGCATAACCTATCCATTTCTATAGATCAGTGGGCGTACCGGATATCTTTTACTTTGGTGTTTATTTGTCGTATTATATCGTGCTTTAATTGATCAGTAAAGAAGATCATAAGTATTTTTCTTGTACTAAAACACAAATGATTTATTGACTTTTCAGTGTGGAATTAAATTTGATTAAGTCCATATTTATTGTACGTAATACAATGTGTATTCACTTAAAAAAAAGGTATTTATTAAAGTGAGCGTGGTTATGATCAGTATCACGTAGTATTCAAGTTCCACTTTGATATGACTAATTCTATTTTTTTTATCTGTTATTTGCTAACCAAGAAACTATAGCACTGACGTAAAATTTAGTACTTGGATTTTCAAATGATGTATATTTCCAGATGGCCCTAAATTTAAAGTGAAGCCACAAAATGTTGAAGGAGACTCAGGTTCTATCGCCACTATGCACTGTGTTGTAGACGGACATCCACAACCGAAGATAACTTGGTTGAGATATGAAAACGAAAGGATTATTGTAAGTACCAAGTGTACCAAATATACGTAACAGAATAGTTTTTCAACTCTTGTAAGTATAGTTGTGCGTTAAGATATTTGAAATTTGAGAAGCATACACGTGGTATGGACATATACGACGAGATGGTGAGGACATAATCAAGAAAGTATTAAGATTAAATGTGGATGGCTACAAATTTAAAGGAAGACTGAAGAAAGTATGGATTGTGTGAAAGAGGATATGCTTAAGTGAGTAAATTCAGATATGACGGCTGATAGACATGTATGGAAGAGCATACCAACTCTCTGTAGGGACAGGGCAAGTTGATGTCTCGAATTGAATAGAAATGAGAAATTTAATCTACACTTTTGGCTTTATGCAAGAGTTGTTACGTCATCAGATCGTCTCATTGTTACTTCAGTGATATTTTCTTACAGAGAGTTGGCAAATCAACAAATCTAACAGTGACGGTGACTAGACAATCCGCTGGCCAGTATTGGTGCAGGGCGAGTGTTGAGGGTTACCCTGACATTGAAGCATCAGCAATGGTCTTTGTTAAAGGTAAGGAGTATATTTTTATCTATATTTCAATAATTTTACAATATGTTTACATTTACGTGGTTTTTAGGCATCATACTTTTTACACAGATCATATTTGTTGTTGATTTTACTAACGATACTTTGAAGTCAAAACTAAGAAAGTTATGTCATAAAATTTTCCGAAGTAAACTTATTAAACATTGTTGGTGAAAAGTCTAGAAAACGCTAAGTCTGAATAAAATAATCCCAGTTTGCATTTAGCTTTAAATTATTCTGTTTGTTGATTGTTTTATGTTTTAGTTAATTGATTAACTTTTCTTGTTGTTTTTATTAGTTTTATTCTAACTAGAAGATAAATTGGATATTGATATACGAATTATGTGAATTTTAGTGACTTATTTTTAAAATCATTAGCTCACTGAAGTAGACTACCAACGTAAAATAATCGCCTCAATCGTATCGGATATGGAGTTCACTAGAGGCAAATAGTTTCCTATCTGCCTTTAGTGAACTCCCGTAAACTCCTATAGATTTGCACCTTTATATACCATCCCGGCGCGTTTTCTTTAAACTAAAAAATTATTTTTGTTTTAGGACCACCGAAAATCATATCAAATAGAACACAATACGGCGTAGAAGGAGACAGCGTTAGAGTTGAATGTATATCCTTCTCAGTTCCGAAGCCGGATTTTGTTATTTGGAGTTTTGAAGGAAATGAAATTAATTCATTTCATAATCAAGTGAGTATAAATATTATATATTTTTTGTTACTCTTTCACTAATATCCAATTTAATGTAAAATGTATCTACTTTAATCGATTTAATGACTTCTTTATGAGGTTAAATGTTTATCGTTTTTGACATATTTTTTTTTTACATTATATGGTGGCAAACCAGCGAGTTTACCTTAATTCACCGAAAAGGCCAAGCGAACACTGCCCATAGACATCCGCAATTGCAGATGCATTACCTTTAACTGACGGAGTAAGAGACGCACATAAATGGGAAAACTTCCCCTTTCTATGCGTCTCCTCTATTATCAAAATCACTTTCTAAAGGGACTAAAATAAAGCCTCCGGAACGCACATTGATCGGACTGTCGTGTACAGAATTACTTCCACTTCACGCCTGTTTTCTTTGTTGTGAACCATACAGTGCAAAGATGTTAAAGCGGACTCTACCACTGTCAAATAATATTTACTAATGTAAGAATTATTTACAGGAATATGCGTTTTTAGAAGAGACACTAACCGATCGTACCAGCAAATCAACGTTGATAATACGCGAGAGTCAGATAAAACACTTTGGGACTTACAACTGTAGTGTATCCAACTCCTTTGGGACTGACACAGTTGAGATTACTCTGATACCGGACAGTAAGTTTTTCAAAAACTAGCATTTAAATACTTGCTGTAACACGAGCTTTTCACCACGCAGTATTAAACTATGAAAAACAAAAAAAAGCTATGTATCTCTCGGGAAGCTGAATTTTGGGGATGAACCATAACCAATGTGCTACTTCATACTTTGTTTCATGCTCGAAATTTCAGTAAGATATGTTAAACCGTTGCAGAATTGTTGAGTTAATATCCAGCGAAAATGTATCCTACGGGAACCTTAACTATTTCCGGGATCAAAAGTAGCCAGTGTTCTTCCAGACTATCCTCTACATTTATCGAGATCATTCAGCAGTTTAGGCGGCTTATGTATATCAAAAATGTACTTTTTTAATTTGCTTTATCTTACTTGAAATGTGCTCACCAGTTTGTAGTGTTGTACTGCCTCGTTAGTTGCCTATATTGTTAACACCATCATCATCTTCTTCCTTATCCCTGTAGGGGCGGCGCCACAGGTTAGTTCCTTATATTCCTATATCTTCTTAATTGCAGAATCTTTCAATCTACTAATCGTAATTAGTAGTGCAGCAGGTGCTGCTATTCTTCTCCTAATAGTGATGTTAATTATAATGTTGTGTCATCGCAAATCAAACAAGACTGATGTAAAGAAACCTGATATCACAGACATTGGGAAGACTTGTGTCGATCAGTTCAAAGACAGTGATCGTAACTCTAATATCAGTGATTTGAAGATGGAACTTAGACAAGTTGAAGGCAGCTGTGATATGGTATGATTGTTGAATTTTTATGTATTCTTTTAAGATTTTTAGAAAGTAAATGACGCTATTGATTGGTGTTATATGCGTGAAGTTTTAATTGATTGTTATGAGATTCTTCGTTATATTATATAATTAAAATAAATATAGATTGATGTATTTATTTGAGATTTCTACTTTAAAAGACTTCCTTACGGCCAAATATTGAAACTATTCTTGAATACTTCGTTTTGGAAAATTGGATGGAATTCGAAGTTGAGGGGTGGTCTTATCGTTTAAGACTCTGTTATCTATTGAAATGACGTTTCAGTATTCACCCGCTAAAGTAGATTTTCTTTAGTGTGGGTTACAACTCTGAATTAGTTTTTTTTGTTCTTTCGTCTTTGAATGTGCTTATTAGAGCCGGAGACAGTTTCTGTTTGTGTTTTAACCGTAACCAAGATTATCCTTTTCACTCTACTAGACTAGTATATTCTTCAAGAATTGTCTTTATAAAGTACTAACTCACTTAATTCTTACGAATCCATTTAGATATATTGAGATCTTTCAGGACATCTCCAATAACGGTTCAGAAAGTGAACTCCACAATCATTCCACTTTACACCTGACTACGAATCTCGGCTTACCTCTCGCCGGCCCTGTGCCCCTGCCGGACTCCGGATACGACAACGAGCTCATGAAGCAATACCAACGATATAGTGGGGATTTTAATCAACCACTAAACATGCATATTAAGGTAAAATTATATTATGTATACTAGCCGCACGGGACGGCCATATCCGGATACATTATAAAAATTTTATTTTATTGTTTACTTTTGTCAAATTCTTAATTGCAAATGTTAAAATTCAAATGCACAAATGACAACGAAGGCTTTTGACATTGGTTAACAATTACCGTTACCACGTAACCTTGCTTCCTTGATGTAGTCAGCTTGTTTTTGTCCTTTCCCGCATGACGATTTTTTTCCGATTTATTTGCTAACTAAGTTTAATTTAACACCTTTGGCGTTTAGCTTAGTATTTGTTATACATTTTTTTTACCGTTAAAAGTTCTTTATTATTGATTTCCATACTACCTTCAATACATTTACTTACTTTTTAGTATCGATTACACATGTAGAACTGTAAACTACACTTAATTCAACTGCAACAATCCGTACCGATGTCGGCGAGTGTACATGTCACTTTAATGGTCGCGAGCTTCGCATTTCATTTGTTTTGTCACTGCGGACTACGATACTTGGAAGTGGACATTAATTTGCCGTCGAGTATACCCACTATGTTATTATGCGCATAAAGTACTGTCTTTTTAGTATAAAAAGTCAATTTGCATGAAGATGCGCTTTTATTTTAAATTGACTGATGAATATTCAAAAGGTATTTTAATTCTGCGTATTAGTCCTTCGTGTCTTGTACATATAATTTTTAAGTGATCTCCTTTAGTTGATTTGATTTAAAAAACCTCTGAATTTAGTCTGTTTTAAAAAGTTTATTTTATAGAAAGTTTGAACCAATCTCTCAGTAGTCATCCTACTCTCGCAGGGTCGGGGCAACAGGATTTTGTCCGGAATATTCCCAATCGTAACCCCGCTCTGTCCCCACGTGGGAACAGATGAGAATAAAAAGTTTCATCCATCCCACCTTTTGTTGAAAGGGGATGGTTGGTACTTATTTAATTTATAACAGTTCCATCTGTCACCTTATTGGTGATAATAGGACTAAAAGGTGGGATGGATGACTTTTTATTCACAAGTGGGGACAGAGCGGATTGAGGGTTGGGAATAATCCTTTTGTCCTCCACATAAGTCTATCATCCGTCGTCTCAGTTATCACTCCCTTCTTGATCATATTCACGTAATTCATTTATCTGGTCTACTTCTGAGTAGTATCAACGCATAAGTAATTTTTTGGAGCAAAAATTTCTTTATTATCGTACTAATATTATAAATGCGAAAGTTTAGTTGGATGGATGGATGGATGGATGGATGGATGGATGGATGTTTTTTAGAGTTTGTAGCCTAAACGGCTGAACGGATTTCGATGAAATTTGGCATAGATGTAGAAGAAGAATAGAACTGGAACTGGAACTGGAAGAACACATAGGCTATTCACTTTTGTTTTTTTTTTTTAATTCCACGCGAACGGAGTCGCGGGCGAAAGTTAGTTTAAATATAATGTTTTGATACCTTGGCTTCTTTAACGAAACCATAAACGAAAACATTCCATCAACTAAATGATTACTTCAAACCTTATAAGTTGTACGTGACAAGAAATATAATACTTGTAACGTAAAACGTAATCTGACGCTGTTCCGTGAGACAAAAGATTATTGAATAGAATTGTTCCAGATAATTATTCTAACTGATGTAACTAGCAACATTGTTCGTAGAAATTCGCATCTTTTTATTTCATATTCCAGATTTCTAAGTATAAGAACGGACGCATATCTTTGACTAAACTATCGCACAATTGTGCGATTGTCTTGTTTTGCAGTCAATTCAACTGTTTAGTTGCACAGCTATCGAGTAGTCTATCATACTTCATTGTAATATGGTAAATGCCAAAGTTTAGATGGATGGATACATGCATGTTTATTAGAGTTTGTAGCCTAAACGGCTGAACGGATTTCGATGTAATTTGGCACAGATGTGGAGGATAGTCTGGTAGGACACATAGGCTACTCAATTTATTTTTTTTAATTCCACGCGGACGGAGTAGCGAGCGAAAGCTAGTAATCCATATCAGTAATCAAA
The DNA here is from genome assembly GCF_000836215.1 of Papilio polytes. Taxonomy (NCBI): domain Eukaryota; kingdom Metazoa; phylum Arthropoda; class Insecta; order Lepidoptera; family Papilionidae; genus Papilio; species Papilio polytes. Next base: position 2,581,265 of record NW_013527804.1, read on the forward strand.
GCAAGACTAAACAGTTGTGTGGTTTTTTAGTCCAAGGTTTGCGCGTTATAATAGTTTATATTTCGTAGGAATACAATTTATTCTACATTATTTATTAAATAAGGTTACATAAGGCATCTTTAAAGAGGTTAAGAATGTACTTAAGCGACTCTAGCCTATATGCAAACATTTTTCTTATAATTGCAACTAGAATATGGCTTCTTTAACATACAAGCCTAATTATGTAACATTCTTCATATCAGTTTTGATTAATTTTTTCATATTTTGGTCAAAACCTGTTTGTTACATACTAGGTGTTGCTCACGACTTCATCCGCGCAGTATTAAGAAAAAAAAATATGTTACATCACTCTTTGTTTTATATATGTGCCAAATTTCATTAAAATACATTGAACTGTTGCAGTAATATCGAGTAAACATGATGAAACAAAATAAGTGTATTCCACGGGAATTGTAACAATTACCGGGATAAAAAGTAGCCTATGTGTTCTTCCAGAATATCCTCTACACCTAAGCCATTCATTAAGATCAGTTCAACCGTTTAGGCTACAAACTCTAACAAACATCTATCCAAACTTACGCATTTTTTAAATTAGTAACATTTGTTACTTTTTTACTGTACTGACTTTGGTTTAAATTTTTCCTCTAGGCTCAAGGTCATGGCAACGGCTACGTGCCTTACGTAGACTACGCGCGAGATTACGCTCCCCCTTTGACATCAGATTCCCTCTCCGGGTCCTTATCTAGAAGTACTGATGAGTCAACTTACCTCAGTCATTGTGGGTCACTCCGAAGACAGAGCAGTAGTGGAAGATTGGGTGGACTAGTTGGACCGGATCGTGAGTTAATACTTAAATTCGACAACAGTTTTTGTAGTAAAACTTCGTATTGTCAAAGATGTTTTAATGGTAGACCACACAGAAGATGGAAGTAATTCTGCGTACAGCCTGTTGAATTTTTTTTAATCAAAATTTTTGTAGATTTATGTTATTTTACTAATATTTCTTTAACCATTTCAAATAAGCTCTAAGCTTGTACCAGGATATGGTTTATGACAATAGTCGAAGTTCAAACCCTCGACCGCAAGATCGGTAGTCCGTACCACAAACCATTAGACTATTGGTGCTTTGCAAATTATTGATGATTAGATGTTGATATATATTCCTATTTTTTTTTAGTAATACCAATGGGTAATCCCGGAGTGGTTCTTGGCGGTGGCTTGGATGTTAGATATGCAGCGACCTATGGCAATCCTTATCTAAGAGCTAGTGGTCCTATAGGTAAGTCTTTGGACATATCTTTCTTTTTTACTTCAATACTTTAAATTAAGTAAGGTTCATTTTTTTGCACCCTTTTTGTACCGTCTCGACCAGTGCAATACCACGACTTCATAGAAAACATTGCTGGTTTGTCAACTTATACTGTAAAAATATGCTATAGGTACATATTGATGTTTGTTGAGGTAAAAAACAAATTGAATTTTCTAATCGAATTTATTTTTATGTATAGCATATGCAGCCCACGCCAATACATCCCCCGCAAAGTCTGCCCCACCCCCGTATTACACCCTCAGAAGTAATAACCACCCACCAAATGGTAAGTACAAAGTAAAACAATGGACCCTTATCAAGTTACTCCAACGATATTCTTACTTGAAAATTTAATTAAAAAAAAAAACTAAAGAGTATTTATTAAATTAAAATCCATTTAAGTTTATTTTTATTTGATTTCATTTAGACATTAGGCAATAGTCTATTCTAATACTCCAATTACAAATAAACGCACTAAATTTGGCACGTATGCAATGGGGATATTGTACTGCCCTACGTGCCAACTCACGATAGTTATACAATCTTGAATAACTCTTTAACTGTTTTAACAGGTCCGAATGTGATATCACCATCGTCATCATCATCATCTCGACCGGTCACCAGTCCTTTAGCGTCTTCATCATCAACAAGCAGCGCTCAACCACAAGTAAGTAGCATCACCCATTCTTCTAATGTCGCTAAGTTTGATATGCAACAAAAAAAAAAACAAATTAGCTACGAAATGATACATATGTTTTCTCGATTTCAATTTTAATCATAGTGAATAATGGTCGAATCCTTCAGAATTAAAAAAAAACATTGAAATATTTACAGCGCCTATTATTTGTTCAGTAACAAATGATAAGGCCTCATTAAAACTCAAAATTTTACTAAAATTTTGACGTCTGTCAGATTGTAAGCGGCAGCGAAGTGCTTCAAAAGCAAATGGTGATCGCTTAGTGGGTTCGAACGCTTTCTTAATTGAATCTCATAAAAGAATAAGAGTAAACTTTCACTGCAGGTTCCTAAAGCATCGCCTCAGTCTGCAGGAGCTCTGTACATCCTCCCGCCGTCCAGTCAAGGGAACCTCCAGTCTTGTCAAATTACCAAAGGTAGTCCTTTATTTTAAACTAGCTTTCGCCCGCGACTTTGCATAGAATTAAGAAACAAAAGTAGCCACATAGCCAGTAAGTAAGAACACATATTCTTCCAGACTATCCTCTACATAGATGCAAATTTCACTTACTTCTTTAAATTCCATGGGAAAGGAGTCGCTGACAAAAGTTGAATTTTTGTTCGTGACTCCGTCCGTGAGGAATAAAAAAAAACAAAAGCAAGTAGCCTATGTGATTCAGATTATCCTCTATATCTATGACATATTTTATCGAGATCTATTCAGCAGTTTAGGCTACAAACATCTCAACTTTCGCATTTATAATATTAGTAAGATTTTTGCTTTAGAGGGGGGATAGCTAACCCCCCTGTATCGCCCATGTTTCGTAGACTGAATTATCAAGTTAATTTAAAAATTGCATTTCAGGTAATGGTTCCCATTTGGCAGCCGGTACTCACGTGTAATTAGTGAAGTGTAGTTAGGTTTGAAAATGTACATTTTTATAAACATTACTTACTGAACGCAAACATGTGAAGTGTAATTTAAAAAAAATAGTGAAGTGATAACAGTTTTTTTGGACTATTTGATCTCGTGTTTAGGTTAAGTTATTTGTGAAATGAATGTAGGCAACACACGTTAGGGTTTGCTACTAACATTGCAACGAAGTTAAAACTTTCATGCGACCCTAACTTGTTTGGCTGTATAACGGATAGAGAACCTTGAAATATAGAAATAAAAATGTCTAGAAATGGCACGCAAGATGAAATTAAATTACAATATGCATACAGAATTACATAGACGTTGTTTTACACTAACCAAAAGTCGTATAATATAATTGAAAAAAGTGTTTGTAAAAAAATATTGCTATTGGTTTTTTAAAGGCGTTTCACTAATTCAAACGTACCGAGTTTTAATGAATTCTTTTAGAATATAAAATTTTATATCGCTTTGATATGTTTTCAAATGAGCCTAAAATTACGAAGCTTTAAATACAAAATGGCAAAGAAATATCTTAAGTAGATTTAAATAAGAGTTTTTTTATAAATATAAATAATAATAAAATGTTTCATTTCTTTAACCAATTTACATTTTCGTAAAATCCTTAAATATGTTACGTACAATTTATTTGATACATTCTTAGCGTTGGTTTTCACTGTATCAAAACTGTCAAAAACATATTATCTCGATTTTGTCGATAAGAAAAAAAAAGACACCGCAAAATGTTTTTGTAATTGTTTCGACTGTGGAAACTAAAGGTTAACTATTTGAGGATTTTACTTTTAATTTCTAAGACTGATTCTCTAAGATTTAATGTAATTATTTAAAAATATAAGTTATTAATCCGTTCCTGTCTATACCGTTTTAAAGTCTTTGAATTCAAAGATTTTTTTTGACTAAATGACTTGTATAAAACAAAAGAAGACATACAAATTGACTATTATTATTTCTGAGTTTTTATGCGTTTTTGGTGAAAAAAAAAACAAAGATTATTTTTAAATGTATCCAAAAATAAATGTAAATCGCCAGTTTCATTGAATCTAAGATAGATAACTTTTTTAAATACAAGTCTAACTAAATAGAATCCTTATATGGTTATTAAGAAGTCTCTTGTAAAGTCTTTACGTAACTGAAGTCCCTTTTCAGGACCTTCATTGTATAAAAGTTTTCGTATATCGACCAAAAACTTCTTAAGCCTGTGTATATTTTAAGTTATTACGATTACCGTGTATCTATATTTTTAGTATAATTTGTATTAAATTGTGTTGAAACTGCTAATAAAATAGAAAGAATTGATTTCCATTATTGTCTTTTATTTAGCAAAAGGTTAGAGTGGTATGGACATGTTATGCGACGAGACGGAGACATAAACCTGAAAGTGTTAATGAATGTGGATGGCTACAAAGGAAGAGAAGACCGAAGGAAGTATGGATGGATTGTGTGAAAGAGGATATGCTTAAGAAAGGAGTGGATTCAGATATGACGGCTGATAGAGATGTATGGAGCAGCACATACCGTGCCGACCCTCCGTAAGGGATAAGGGCAAGTGGATGATGATATCCTTTATTTCACTTTCATGTCAAATTTACAATTTCCTTCACACTCGATACTTTTTTCGGTGTTCCACTTTTGTAGCTTGCTAATTGAAATATCTTTAAAATGTACTTTTCATGTAAAATGAGAACTACTCTAACTGCAAAAAGCAATTTCAATAGAATCAATTAGTGAGCTTAAAGCTTAAGGAAAGCTATTTATTTTCTAAACAATTTAGTGCATTGTTTACTTTACCGGAGCTGGCCTTAATCTTTGATAAGGAAAATAGAATCAATTCAAAGTAACTGGAGCCTTAGTAAACAATTAATAGATAATATCAAAGTGTATTTATAAATTAAATCCCTTTTAAAACTAGCAAAAGGTAAGAATAGTTTTTTAAAACAAATGAATCTCTGAGGCACTATACCTTACTGCCAAATTATAACAACCGTAAATTACAATTTATCTTAAGTTTTTCCAACTAATTCGAAATGTTATGGATGTGTGAATGTAATGTAAGACAGAACATGAAATGTTTTGGTTGTCTATCGTATCATGTTTGATAGTTCGTAATTAATCGTATTATTTAATACTTGTTGGGTTTTGGGTTGAAAAAAACTATGTTAACTTCATTTATTAAGGAAAATTACAGAGAACGATATTGATACATGGCGATAAAGATAATCAATAGGAAGTCGACACAGACAAAGGATTTATCGATATCGAATACAGACTATAAACGATAGTCAAATTGTTTCGTTTACAATAATCGATTTCTAAAAGTTTTCAAATTGTAGTCTTGACGGACGATTTGTGAGTGCAGTGAATCCCTGT
>NW_013527804.1:2587038-2598784 GCF_000836215.1 Papilio polytes
CTTGGGCTATTCCAATTCGGGTCCTTATCTCTTCTTCGCTATCCCATTCTTCATTATAATAAAGAATATATGAAAACATAAATGTGTAAACTTACATGTGTATTGTACACAATTATATATGACAGCTGACCGGAAGAGGATGCGCTAAAGCGCCATCTCGAAAACGGAAATGCTATTCGCGACCACTTCCGGTCGTTGTAATGTTTGCCAACTATGAAAGCCATTGTGGTTATTGTTGTCTAACAACTTCCGGTGGACACAGACGCGTGGATTGTGGTGTATTTTTTTTTATTTCTCACTTGAGTTTATAAGAAAATATCTTTATGCCAATAAAGAATACAAACTTGAATTACATAAAACATATTTTTAAGTTAAATTTAAAAATGTTACACTAGCTGTCGCCCGAGACTATGTCCTCGTAGAATAAAACACAAAGTGAGTAGTCTATGTGTTCTTCGACACTATCTACATCAGTGCATATTCTAATTGAGATCCGTTAAGCAGTTTAGGCTACAAACTCTATCAAATGTCCTTCCAATGTTTCGCATTTATAATATTAGTAAGAAAATTTTTGTTTCTTTTGAAATAACTTTTTGAGTCAATTTGAAAATCATAACTCGTGTACTCTTACGTCCAAATTGTGAAATGATTTTTTTAGAAGCGCAGGTTATAATCTGTCCGGCGCGGGCGTCAAAACATGTATGAAATTCGGAGTTTAAAAGCGCGCGCACACGCTTGACTAAACTATCGCACAACTGTTTTGTCGCACTTTGATTCCTATGATCTTATATACTGATGCGCTCACATTTTTAGTTGTGAAAACAAACAATTGGCTGCGAAACAATCGCACAACTGTTGTGCGATAATTTAGTCAAAGTGTGGCAGATAGATATTGATATTTACTAGGTACTACTTTATATTCCGATAACATTTGTAAACATATTACAATATTCAACTATAAAATAAAACTTAAAAAGAACAGCGAGTGCTTCAAAAAAGCAACTTTAAACTTCGTAAATTATTGAGTAACTATTGTTCACTTTCTTGAGAGTTCGTTGTGGCCACTAAACTGTCTTAAATACATCATTTTTTTGAAAAAATACTGTAATACTTTACTTGTAAAAATCCAAGAATGGTAAACAATAATTAGAAACAGCTGGACTAATGGTGATGAAGACTTTTGTGCACTTTTAATTGGTCTTAGAAGTTATTAAGTTCATGGTAAAGGCCGATAGGTGGCGTTGATATCAGTACTGATATCTGGATAACCAGACACAACAAATTTATAGATTCCGCTGGTTTTAGACTTAATTATAGATAATAATATTTTTTAAATAAAACAATAATTAATGATTTAAATCCTAATTAAATGTTAATAAAAAAAAATTTCTTCCCATCAATTAGCTACTTAAATTACCGACATTTCGATACACCTGCATGTGTTAAAATCACTGGCTGACTGAAGACTTCGTTTCTTATGAACATGTTAGTAAAATACATCAATTTTTTTTAAACTAGAAATATGACAAAGAACCATAAATGAGTTGAAAAAAAGAACACTCTTGATTATATATCTAAAGTAATTTGAGGTTAAAGTAAAAATCTGGTAACATTTAAATTCATTGTTGTGTCAAATTTGTTACCAATCCATTTTTAATCTATTTAATAAACAAAAAACACAATTAACAATAATCAATAAATATAGCGAGACAAAAACCTAAAAACTATGTCAGGTTCAGGTAAATCGCTTCCGCTTATGCTATTAAAACATACCCGCATTTTTCATGGCCCACACTCGAGTGCCTCTTAAGATCCGTAGCATAGTGTCCACTGGAGACATGTCGGTCGACGCTCATTGTTTTACTCCCTTATGTCTCCTTTTAGCCAACACAAGAGCGTTCTGCTTTTGTTTGATGTTGTTTTCATTTAGATCATCTTTCTCAAGTTGTCGTTTAAACTCTATTAAGGTACATGTTTAGGCTTTTAGGTAAACTTTGTATAAGAATTATGGTAAGAGATTCCGCTAGTGTTTAAAAACTGAAACAAAAGACAATAAAGAGTTTATACAGAGGTTTTAGACCCGTTAAATGTGTCTTGTCTATGAGATTTATAAGCTATTTTAATATATGAATATTTATAAATTCAATTTACATTCCTCGGATATGATAAAGCGGATGTGCTGTGGCCGCGACCACTTCCTTTCCTTGTAATGTTTATATAACTACATATAAATTACAAATACTTACAACTTTGTACATTATTGTTTTTGTTTCATAATTTCTAATTTCATTCGATGTTTTCACGTATAGTATTAGAAAAATGTCATATTCATCTCCCCCTACCTTATCCTACTCCTGTCGGCGCACCGGGTTTTCGTCCTCCAAATAACTCTATCATCCGTCATCTCAGTCATCGCTTCCTTCTTGATCATGTCACCTTTCATGCAATCCATCTATTTAATCTTTACCTATGCTAGAAAAAATGTAAATAACTTAAAACTGATCATATTTAAAAACTGTTACAATTCGGTTCTCATTTGTAAAAGCTCTCTACAACAATGAATGAAAAGGTCAAAAAGGAAATAACCCACAAGTACTGTAAAGTTCTTTTATCCATTCAGAGTTAAGCCGCATAATAGTACGTTATTTTGCTGAAGAGAGCATTCTTAATTTCAAATTATCAACGAATTATAACGCAAAATTTCGAAATAAAATTTTATTTCAACGTCTAAATGTAAATTACACTCAAGATCTGGTAATTTGTTCACTTAGAGCAAGCGCACACATTTGATTAAACTATCGCACAACTGTTTTGTCTCGCTTTGATTCCTATGCACTAATGAACAGTTGAATTGGCTGCGAAACAATCGTCAATCGCACAACAATTGTGAAATAGTTTAGTCAAAATTGTGCGCACGCTAATAAAGTCGAAAAAACGTAGTTCTTTTTTTATTACCTCTAGTCTTTTAAATTTCAATATTATTCTATAACATACTCCTAGGTCTAAGCTTACGCCTACGTCTGCAATGTCGCCTACGTCCTCGACCACACCTTTGCTACGTCTACGACTTCGCCTTACTACGTCTGCGCCTACATCTACGAGGTCACCTACAACTTTGCCTACGGCTATTACAATGTCTACGCAATGTCCTCCGTATTAGTTTGTTGAGAAGAGTATTATCTATCTAAGTAAATTAAATTTCTTTGTAATAAAAAAACATTAAATGTAATTATTCTTTATTTACAAATCTTATCTCTATTCAGGTTGTCTCGTGAGATTCTCGACGAAATTGCATTTTGTTGGAATTCAAGTCACGTTTAAAATTGTTCCTTGTCTGTTTTGTTCAGAGATTTTTTTTAAATCGTCTTGTATTTTTCAAACGTTAAATGTGTAATTAAGTTTTGTGGACTAACATCTAGTGTTTTAATGATTCGACTATTTTATACATACATATAATAAAATTGGAGTGTCTGTCTGTAACACTAAAAGATTTCCAGATTTGGAAAACATGATGTAACGTTACTGATAACGAAAATCGCATCCAATTGTTTTTATCTGTCTGTCTGTCCGCAAGCCGCGTTTGTTCCGGGTAATCTCCGATTTCGACCAGACTTTCTCTGAAGGGTAGCTGACATAGACTACATTACCTTAACATTGCGGGGACGAATTCGCAGGCAATAGTTAGTATATTAACATATTAATCGATCAGTAATAGTATATATTATGGATTCAGTCGGATCAAATAACTAATTAATGCCCTCCATTGATTCATCTCGGTATTGTGCCGACAATGGATTAATGCTTTAGTAACCGAGTATAATGGATTGACATCGCCTTAATTAAAGAAATATTATATTAATGTGGGATTTAGCGATATAAATACGATACGATAGTACAATCTATACTTTCGTAAACGTATATTTAAAATAACCTAACATAATCTATGCTATCTATACTAATATTATAAAGAGGAAAACTTTGTATTTTTGTATTTTTGTATGTACTAAAATAACTCAAAAACCACTGGATCGATTTTAAAAATTCTTTTACCATTATAAAGGAAATTTATCTGTGAGTAACATAGGCTATATTTTATTATTACTAATGTTTAGGAACTATTAATAAACAGCGTGTTTCTGGACGCTGGCGTTAAAAATTCACTAAACTTCAACTTTTCTCGGCTTACGCTGCCTAAACCTTGTGTATGAAAGAATTACAGATCTCAAAAAATTCTACAGAAAAGTCCGTGATAACATCTATCTTTAACGGTTTTGTTACAATAACGACATTTTTTTTACAAAATTAATAATAAACCACACGCTATTTGCGGCGTTCTTTTATTGGTTTCAATAATAATCCTTATCTAATAAAAAGCATTTGTTATCAGGAGAACATAAACAATCAGGGTAATCGAAAAATCAACGCACAAACTACCGAGCTTAGGAATTCGGAATCTAGCATCGGTAGATTTCTGTTATTACATAGATTACTACTAAGTTAATACTTTTGGTAATAGGTCGAAGAAAGAGGCGAACGTAAGTTTTGAACTTTCAAATTACACGCGGACGAAGTTGCGGGCAACAGCTATAACTAATGAAGTAAAATCCCTCTTTTCTCTTGTGTAATGTAGAATCTTATCTTACTAATATAATAAATGCGAAAGTTTGGATGGATGGATGTTTGTTAGAGTTTGTAGCCTAAACTGTTGAACTTATCTCGATGAAATTTGGCACAGATCTATAGCATAGACTGGATAAAAACTTATACTACTTACTTTTTTAATTCCACTCGGACGGAGTCGCGGGTGAAAGCTAGTACGTATATATGTTCTATTTCGTATTGGAACATAGTATTCATACATAGGAACATCTGTTTGTAGATTGTCGTGACGACAAATACAGCATGTTCAAAGTAAATACACAGAGCAAGCGACGCTCATTCATATGCCAGAATAGCTTCGACGTTCTACTCTATCGATGTTTGTTCTCTACGACTATTTTTATATATTTATAGTCTAAAATAAACTACGGAAATATTATAAATAATGCAATAGTGTGTCTGGAATGTTTATTTTAAGGTTCTATACGATGTATTTTGGAGTAAACGTTTCAAATTTTAATATAGGCGCTAACATTTTAAACCATCATAGAATAGCTACAGTTTTTGTTTGTTTATTTACGAAAAGGAGACAACTAGATTCAGAATTCTAAATTCAAAAAGAAGAACGTTCTCGATTCTATTGATTATTGTTTACAGTTTCCTAGATTTTCTCCCCGACTCCATTCTAAGGAGATTAAAAAAATAGTCTACGTATTCTTCCATACTATACAAATCTGTACATTTCTGTAAATTTCATAGAGATAGGTTAAGCCGTTCCGGAGATACCTTCTAACAAGCATCAATCCATCTAAACTTTCTCATTTATCATATTATTAAGAAGTAACCATCTTTTGTATAGAATATGCTTGTGATGATTTCTCCAAATGAAAGTATATAACATAGAAAATAAAATAAAAAACTGTTTAATTTTTAGAAAACAAAGTTTACAGCGTAATACAATATTCATAGAACAATAATAAGCATATAATAATTGCATTACAAAAATGGAATCAAAATGAAATTCGATACTAACATGATTCCGCTTTTTATTTATGTTTTATTAAAGCTTTTAACGTTTATAAACTGTTACTATATAAAAATAGATTATTCCATTGTATTTGAATGTTCAAATATGATTTTGTAGTTTCACGTTGATCAATTTTGTCCGGTTGTTCGAGAGCGTTAGTAATTAAAAGTAAACATACAGATTGCGTGCCTCAATATATCTAGTTACCAGTACGATATTGGTATTACGAAGTATTACAAATTTATGAAGGAATATCTATATCTATACTATTATAATAAAGCGTGAACACACACTTTTTCGTTGCCTAAGATGTCAGCAATTACAGCATATTTTTGAATAATAAACAAAAAGCCGTACAGTTACGTCACGCTTTCGGCTCTATATTTTCACGTAATTAAACTTAGGGGTAAATATTTTGGATAAAAACCCTAATGTGGGAAAGAGACCATAAGTTGCTGGCAACGTCAAGGAAGCAAGGTTTGTAATGTAATGTCATTTTGACATTTGCAATTGATAATTTGACACATATAAACAACAAAATTAAGTTTTAATAATTGTACGCCGATGAAGTCGCACGATAACCGCTAGCATCTATATATCTATATATCTGTATATCTATATATATCTATACAATAAAGCGTAAACACACACTACTTTGTGGCGTAGGATATCAGAAATCACAGTATATTTTTGAATAATCCTTTCTTCAATAAAAAGCCATACAATTGCGATACGCTTTAGGCTATATATTTTCACGCTAATAAACTTAGGGGTAAATTAATTGAAAGAAACCGTTACGTGGGAAAGAGACCATAAACCTCAAGCTGTGAACGTAATCATAATGTTGACATTTGCAATTGAGAATTTCAGAAATGTAAACAATGTAATAAAGGTAGGGACACTATTCGATTTTTAGTTGTGCAACTAAACAGTAGAATTTGCTGACAAACAATCGACAATCGCACAACAGATGTGCGATAGTTTAGACAATGGTGTGCGCCCGCCCTTAAAGACGGCTTATAATCTTCCTTTCATCATCATCAACTTGTCCTTATCCCTTACGGAGGGTCGGCACAGTATGTGCTGCTCTTCCATACATCTCTATCAGTCATATCTGAAACCACTCCTTTCTTTAGCATATCCTCTTTCACAAAATCCATCCATACTTTCTTCGGTCTTCCTGTTCCTTTGTAGCCATCCACAATCATTCTTAACACTTTCTGGTTTATGTCCCCATCGTCTCGTCGCATATGTCCGAGTCGATGGGGACATACTAGCAAATTATAATATTCCTTTGACAGCACCTAAAGAGTAATAACTTCGAGACATTGATGTAACATATATATGTGTATATAGACATTTTGTCAGTCTCCCGTCGTCGTCTCTATGCAATTAAAAGCAAGATTAAGGTGCAGTGCTGGGCTGTTTGTGTTTCATCAACACCTTGTTTTGCTTCTAGCAGCTTCAGAGAATTTGAGATAAACAACCTGCTAACTTAGATAACGATTGATACATTCATAGACGAGTAACAATTTTGTGTAAAAATAACAGATTTAACGTCCCTTTGACCATAATGTTTAAATTGTAAATTATATGGAATAGTTAATTTATTAAATAACAATCTATAAAGAAACTACCAAAGCTACCAACAATTGTATGTTGTCTATTTTCTACTATGGTTGGTAGCTTTGGTAGTTTGTTTATAGATTACCATGTACTAAACTTATTATTTGATATATTTAACATTTTAAATAACCTCCCCCGTTTGTAGGTTTGGTAGTTTATTTATAGATTTTTATTTACTAAATTTACTATTTGATATATTTTACATTTTAAACACATAATAATTGTTATGTTTTGCGTATATATTTGTTCCATTGCTTTCTGAAACCTGAGAGCGTGCAAACCTAGAACTAAACTATCGCACAACTGTTTAGTTTCGCTTACATTCGTATGAGCTTAGCGTATACTACTCCATTTTAAGTGCAACTAAACAGTTGAATTTTGCTGCAAAACAAGCGACAATCGCGCAACTGTTGTGCGATATTTTAGTCAAAGGTGTGCGTTCTAATCAGGATATCAAATAGTTTATCATTCAGTTCCAATTGGACTTACAAATTTTTAATTATACTTAACTTCTATACTAAGGAGCGCGGAAATGCCCTCAAGTTAGCGTATCTAAAACACTTTTTCTTACACCGTACATTACTTTAGGTATTTTTGGCAGTCTGGTAACTTTTTGTTTGTAAAATATTAAATCAATTTATATTCTTGGTCTAGATTTCTCTTAAACCAATGTTACATAGGACACAATCTCGTATACGTAGGTCATTTTCTTGTACCTGGCCGTAAAATATAATTGAATTGCTTCGAAAGGGCCCATAACATTATACTAGTGGTGTAGGCTTAGACTGTCCCATCTGGTTGGGTCTTGTTATTGAAGTTTTTAAAATTGATTTCAAATAAAATGTATACATTAGTATAACCAATATCATACTTAAGCTCGGTTTCTGAAGTTCCCACGAATTTTATAATTACCTAGCGATTCATTAATGTGTTAAGGTGAACGAAGTTTCAAAAATAAAACTGAAGTTACGTAGTTTGGAAACGCATTTAAAAATTTCTCGAACAAGTAACATTAACGAATGGTTAAATGTAGTTGGGAAACCGGCCATTAATCAGTAAAGGAATTTTTACTATGCATTTAGTATAATAAACTACACTAAAGCGTCTTTAAATATTTTCATAGTATTAAGTTTGCTACCGGATTTCGCCAAAACAGCGAAGATAACAGCCCATAGAAATCCTAGCTCATTAACGTAGTAAAAGTCATAAATGTATCCAAATAATTTGACTTTTGTAAGGATGTAATCAATTTAAAAACAGACAAGTAAAATAGCGTGCAATTCCGAAAGTCCAGGGTGCTGAACAGTAAAGGGCGCATATGTCTAATTTCAGTCCCTCATAAGCATTTTACCCTACAAAAGTGTGGTAAAAACGGGGTGTCGTAAAAATCTCGTCCAGGGCACTAGTAGCACCAAACTTGACATTGTTGACTTTGGAAACAGACATAGTTCTACTATACTAATATTATGAAGAGGAAAGATTTGCGTTTTTGTATGTATTGAAATAACTCAAAAACTACTGGGCCTATACAAAAATTTCATATACCATTAAAAAGCCACATAACCACTTAGTAACATAGGTATATCTTTTATTATTATTTTTTATTTCACGCGGACGAAGTCACGAGCGAAGCTAGTAACTAATATGTCTGGTGAACTGAAGCCAACTGCAGCATTAATTTATTTTTTATGTTTTTATTATTACAAGAAAATGTTTTACAAATGATTATAAGCCTTGTATCTTCAAACATGATTCTTTTGTTAAACGAACAAAAGAGAAAGCTTAGATTATATTTTAAACATATACGAGAATCGCTTGAAGTTCTCCTTTGTTCATTTTTCTTTGTTAATATTTTCATTGATTTTATTTAAGAAAAATATAACATGTTTGTTAACATGAAGCAAAAATAATAATTTTTTTATAGAATCATACTTCATTTCGAGAGCGTCGGTGGCTCAGTGGTTTAGGCACTTGACTTGTAATCTACAGGTCTTGGGTTCGAATCCCGCCGTACCAATGTGATTTTAGATTTTTCGAATTTTCATATGTACATATTTTACCTGACGTTCTTACGGCGAAGGAAAACATTGTGATGCCTGCACATATCAGCGAAGAAATTCAGAGATATGTGTGAAGTCAACCAACCCGCATTGGTCCAGCGTGGTTGACTATGGCCTAGGCACCCCTTAGGGTAGGCTCCGAGCCTCTCAGTGGGGACTTATAGTGAGCTGGTGATGATGATGATGATGATGACTCTTCATTCGATCTTTTTTTAGTAGCGTCAACTATAAATTAGTGGTTATTAAGTAAGTTACTTATAGGTTACTTGAAAGCCTCGAATGATGCCTATGAAACTTTAGATAGATGGATGTTTGCAATGGTTTGTAGCCTAAATTGCCGAACAGATCTTAATAAAATTTGGCATAGATGTAGATGATTGCCTTGCCATATTACTTACTTTTTTTATTAAATTCTACGCGGATTGTGTTGCGGGAAAAAGCTCTAAACAAACCCTAGTTTTAAGAATTACATAAAACAATATATATATTTCTGAATCAAACAATCTTAAGTATCTTGGCGTTGAATTTCTTCTTGTGAACTTTTTATATTAGGATTTCTTAGTCTTTCGACCTTTTTTTTGTAGCTTTGTAAGTCGTAAATGAAAAAACTTACTCGACAATCGGTGCCGCCTTGTTTTGAAATTGAGACATGGCACAACAATACTGATATTCAGACGAAAACTACTCTCACTTTGATTTCAAAAATAACTAGTATTAAAAAGTTTTAACTTATTATATTGAATAGTATAACAGAATGGAGCGTCGATGGCTCAGTGGTTTGAACACTTGACTTGTAATCTACAGGTCTTGGGTTCGAATCCCGCCGTACCAATGTGATTTTCGATTTTTCGAATTTTCATATGTACTTAATTTACCCGACGTTCTTACGGTGAAGGAAAACATCGTGATGCCTGCACATATCTGCGAAGGAATTCAAAGATATGTTGAAGTCAACCGACCCGCACTTGGCCAGCGTGGTTGACTATGGCCTAGTCACCCCTTATTAGGGTAGGCTCCGAGCCCTTCGGTGGGGACGTATAGTGAGCTGGTGATGAATGAATGATGAATATTGAATAGTGCAAATTACATCTACCACTCTGGGTTACGGGCGTAATTTGTTTAATGCTAGATTTCTTAAGATCTCATTTGTTTCACCATTACCTAGTTCATTAGTGGTAGTATCAACGGAATGAAATACAAGTTACTTAGTTTGGAAACGCATTTCATGGAGTTATCGAACTAAAAGTAGTTGGGAAACCGGTTATAAATCAAAAGATTATTTTAATAACGCAATTAGGGCGGTCACACACCTTAGACTAAACTATCGTAGAACAGTTGTGTGATTGCCGATTGTTCCCCATTCTACTGTTCAATTGCACATCTAAAAATCGAGTAGTGTTCACACTTCCATACAATCTTATAGGAATCTAAGTGCGATTTAACAGTTGTGCGATAGTTAAGTAAAAGGTGTGCGTCCGCTCTAAGACTGGTTTAAGGCTAGTTTAACACTTTGCCAATGATAGGCTAAGTTTATATAGAGCACAGTTTCGTTTTATCCGACGGTCATTTTACTCCACCTGGTCGTAAAAAATAATTGAATTGCTTGGAGAGAGCCGTTGTGCTATACCGTCCGTTATATGGCTCTAATGCTATTTTCACACGAAGGTAGAGAGTGACACAGAGAATGAGAAAGAAACAGTATCGCTATTGAATGCGTACCGCCGACCCGAATAGTATTTTGACGTGACCGTGGGTTTCTACTAGAAACACTGACATACGCAATTTTTTATCGTTTCATTCTCTTCAAAATAACAAAGATAACATCATGATTCCCTTTACCTCAACGAAAATTATGTATTTTCTTCCACAATATCTATACTTTCTTCAGTTTTGGAGGTCTAATTTTAGTCCCTTTCCCTTTCCATCCTTTTCGTAAGAGGAAAGGATGGGCAGGAAAAGTGGATATGACGGTGGAGGAGACGAATAGGAAGGGAAATGTCCTCATTATGTGTGTCTCCTTCTCCGTCAATCAAGGGTAGGCAACGCATCTACAATTGCGGATGTTTATGGGCAGCAGTCGCTTTCCATTTCGTCGGATTCAGGTGGCTGCTTACTCGTTTGCCACCTTATATTATAAAAAAAGTCTTTACATTTAAAGCTTTACGCATTAAATCTCATTAGGTACTTTCTTGTTTTATATCTCTTTGTAAATATTTAAAAACAATAAACCTTTAAAAAAAAACACCGTATTTTAATGCAATTGTTAACATGATATTGTAATTTCAAAGTGTTAAAAAAAACTGAGGATGAACATGGACAAGACGAAAGTCATGTCTAATGCTCATGTTTCACCCACTCCCATAACCATCGGAGGCCATACTCTCAAAGTTGTTGACGAGTATGTCTACCTGGGACAAACCATCCAGCTAGGTAG
>NW_013527804.1:2599218-2602278 GCF_000836215.1 Papilio polytes
TGCAATTGCGGATGTTTATGGGCAGCGGTCGCTTTCCATTTCGTCGGATTCAGGTGGCTGCTTACTCGTTTGCCACCTTATATTATAAAAAAAGTCTTTACATTTAAAGTTTTACGCATTAAATCTTACTACTTACTTGCTTTATCTCTTCGTAAATATTTAAAAACAATAAACCTTAAAAAAAAACACCGTATTTTAATGCAATTGTTGATATGATATTGTAATTTCAAAGTGTTAACAAAATTGCACGACTTAACTGTCTTACTGTTAATATTTGACCCACGTGTGAAACTAGCTTTATGCAGACATACTAGTTTAGTGGTTGGCTGGACATGCGTATGGTTACGTGGCTTAATTTCAGTTTATTTCAGAAGCTGCGATCCAACTTGACGAACTTGAAAGCTAAGAAGAAAAGCTTATTTCAACATTTATTTTAATGCTTCATCTTTTTAATTCAATTATGTATGTTTTAATTACTATTTACATATAATAGAGGATTGAGAAAAAGAAATGGTCAAAAATTAATAACTATTTCTCCATTTAGGTCAATAAATTAAAAAAAAAAGTATCACGTGTAAATTTCTTAAGAATTTCTTTCTATCTTAATAAAATCAAAGTAAATTTTATGATAGGCAATAACGTTGCTGAATTCATATAAAAAACCAATTCCGATGAGTAAACAACTTCGGAAACCGTTGGTTTCCACCGCATTAACAACTTTACGAAAGCATACTATCGTCTCTTTCACTCTCTTTGCTTACAATGAAATAGCAATATATTTTTATACAAATTTAATGCCAGTGGAAACTAACTTAAACGGCAATCTTGTAACCTGCGCTTGTCTTTAACGCACGTCGATATTTTTTAATTTCACAATATAAACATTAATTTTCTTCCTTCGATGGAGGCACTACTTGTAGGTTCTTTAACGTACGACGTAAAATGGAAAAAATATCTTCATCACCGCTTTTATAACTACTTGGAAAGAACAAGACATGTTCAATATTTTTTCCTAGACTCTAGTTACTTGTTACACCGTGAGCATTCATGCCGCCAATGCTACGGGACAGCGAGCAACTCTCGTAACTTTGGTCAGGAATACGTTGAATGCCAGGTCTAAAACACCTGGTATGTATCTCGCTTACAGTGCGATTAAAAAATGTATACCATAATAAATAGTTTTATCTCCGGGCGTTTTACACCTAGTGCCGAACTCTCCCGCTTTAATCGTGTTAAGACAGCAAATAAACTAAGATATCAGAATAGTCCTGTCATAAAAATATACGGCGTAAGTTTCACATGAAAGTAAGGCGTGCTTCAGATTTACATGTCCCATTGTTCTTTGGTATAATATGAACCTCATTTTCTGTGAAGTGACATTGTTATCCGTTTTTATTGCGACACGTCATGAGAATTACGGTGTTGAGTGAGATTAAAATTTTATTAAGGCAACCGTGTACTGTGACACAGTTACGTGCAACAGAAGTTGACGCAATAAAACTGTGCATACAGAAATGATTAACACTTGAACTGCTCCTGGGATGTTTTTGTCTACGCCGTTTTTCTGATTTTTTTTTTCAAAATTCGAATCTCTTTTTGTGCAATTTGGTTAACTAGTTCTTTCTTCTTAAGAGCGCGCACACCTTTAACTAAACTATCGCATAACTGTTTAGTCGCGCTTTGATTCCTATGCACTTATATGGAGGTTTGCACTACTCGATTTTTAGGTGTGCAACTAAACAGTTAAATTGGCTGCGAAACAATCGACAATCGCATAACGGTTGTGCGATTGTCGATTGTGTATTAATAAAAAGCGGGAAAATGTGCGGCCATCTGAATTCCCTTAAAGGGCAAAGCCGTCAGTCTCGAGACATCCACAATTTCAAATGTTTTGCCTAGTTTAAATCGACAGAGGACACACACAGAGAGAGGATATTCATGTGCGTCATCTCTTCTGTCAAATCTACTTTTCATCATCTTATAAGGAAGGTGGGAAGGGAAAAGACTTAAATTAGACCTAAATAGAACATCACGCACGGGCTGCTTCAGTCTTTAGGGACTATAATTAATGAATAGTTAAAATATTAAACTGTAAAAACAAACCTGGCTCTTGAAGCTAAAGCACTTTCTTTAGATAAACAAAAAGATTGTTATACTGTTAAACTACCATACAAACTAAGATTCCATTCAAATAAAATATGTATTTTCATAAACGGACATAAAAAAGAAATAACGAAATCAAGTTTCCTTTTATTTTCCAATTCTCCGTTGCCTTAGGCGTGGTTTAATTGAACGAGACATTTCAGCTTTTCCAAAAGAAATACCGAATGTACTCAACCATTTTTAGAGGTTGATTCTATGAAATTGTAAAGATTGCAAAATACAAAATGGACATTCAACTATACTTTATAACGCTAAAGTCCCTAATGACAGAAATATTTCAAACATCAATTTGTTTTTTTTTTTTATAACATAAGGTGGCAAACAAGCAACGGGCCACTAGAATCCGCCAAAATGGCGAGGCGACCGCTGCCCATAGACATCCGCAATTGCAGACGCGTTGCCTACCCTTATACGACGGAGGAGGAGACGCACATAAAGAGGATAATTCCCCTTCTTATGCATCTCCTCCACCAGGAAATCCACTTCCCCTTTCCAACCTCTCATTATAAGAAAAGAATGATAAAAAGAAAGGCACTTCAATCAGGCCTCCGGCACCACACTCATCAGACGAAACACGGAATTGCTTCCACTTCACGCCTGTCTTCTGTGTGACCGTGGTATTACACTGGGCGTGCCGGCCCGTTCGTGCTAAGATGTTAACGCGGGCACTACCACTGTTAAAAATCAAAAATGACGGATCACTAACAAATCTAACTAATCTTACTAATATTAGAAACTAGCTTTCACCCACGACTACGTCCCGGTTCTTTCAGACTATCCTCTACATCTATACCAAGTTTTATCGAAATTGGTTCAGCCTAATTCAACTGTTTAGTTGCACAACTAAAAATCGAGTAGTGTGCGCATCTCCATATAAGCTCACAAGAATCCAAGCGA
>NW_013527804.1:2602583-2612293 GCF_000836215.1 Papilio polytes
TCACTAACAAATCTAACTAATTTTACTAATATTAGAAACTAGCTTTCACCCACGACTACGTCCCGGTTCTTTCAGACTATCCTCTACATCTATACCAAGTTTTATCGAAATTGGTTCAGCCTAATTCAACTGTTTAGTTGCACAACTAAAAATCGAGTAGTGTGCGCACCTCCATATAAGCTCATAGTAATCAAAGCGAGATTAAACAATTGTGCGATAGTTTAGTCAAAGGACCCACATTTTACTATACAAATCATACTAAAATTATAAATGCGAAAGTTTAGATGGATGGATGTTTGTTAGAGTTTGTAGCCTAAACGGCTGAACGGATTTCGATGAAATTTGGCATACACATAGAGGATAGTCTGGAAGAACACATAGGCTACTCACTTTCGTTTTTTTTAATTCCACGCGGACGGAGTCGCGGGCGAAAGCTAGTATTTCATAATGTCTTTAGACAATTTAATAGCTTATTAATTCATATTAAAGTTGACATAAAAACCATTAATTATGAATCTTATAAAAACCTATTTCCACACCTAAATGTAATCAGTGACACACAATCTATCATCCGACAGCGCCTCAAAGAAATTTCTTTCATATTTTAATTCATTACAAAATCTTGAAAGGCTTGTATAAAACGGTTCAATTTTTCATAACCATGATAATAGACGCTAAGTAGGGAATTTCTGATAAAATATTTACCTTTCATCACAATATAGGTCAAGGATGAAATTAGAAAGGAATAAATTACATTATAGTCGAATTACACTGTTACAATACTAATTTATTAAGCAACGTAATCTATACTTATTACTTATTCACTTATCTATACTATATAATATAACTAGCTTTCGCCCGCGACTTCGTCCACGTGGAATTAAAAAAAACTAAGTACCCTATGTGTTCTTCCAAACTGTACTCTACATCTATGCCAAATCCCATCGAGATCCGTTCAGCGGTTTAGACTGCAAACTCTAACAAACATCCATCCATCTAAACTTTCGCATTTATAATATTAGTAAGATAAAGCATAAACACACACTTCTTTGTGGCGTAAGATGTCAGCAATTACAGCATATTTTTGAATAATTCCTTCTTTAATAAAAATCCCTACACTTACGTGACGCTTTAGGCTATATATTTTCACGTTATTAAACTTAGGAGGTAAATAAATTGGAAAAAACCTTGATGCAGAAAAGAGACCATACAGTACAAGCTGCCAACATCAAGGAGGCAAGATTGCCATGGTACGGTAATTGTTATCCAATCTCAAAAGCCTTCGTTGTCATATGTGCATTTGAATGTTGTCATTTGCAATTGAGAATTTGACAAATGTGAACAATAAAATAGAGTTTTCATAATTCCATGCAGATGAAGCCGCACGGGAACTACTATATAAGCATATCGTAAGTAAGGCTTTTTATTAAAGAAAGAATTCAAAAATATTCTGTGATTGCTGACATCCTACGACACGAAGTAGTGTGTGTACGCTTTATTATATTAGTACAGATATTGCAAACCTTCGTATATTAATACATTGTAAGAATTAATTAAACAATTACAAACGTATCATTAAAATTGTAATTACTAGTTAATATGAAAGTATAAAGTTGGAAGTGGAACTCGTGTAATTTGCCAACGGGCGAACCGACGAGCCTCACAATTACTCAAGAAAAACAAAGTTTCTCAAAGGCAATTCGTCAGGGTAAAGAAAAGTTGTATCAAAAGGCATTTTGTTATTTAAAAAAATAATTGTGAAGACACCAAGAATAATTATTAAAAGCCAAATTAATCCTTTTTCTAAGGTTAAAAACACAACTTCTTTATGTAGTTATGATTTAAAGAAAATAGACTGTTTTACCACCTGATCTTTAGAATATTAACATCATCTGTCATCATTTTTTTATAATATAAGGTGGCAAACGAGCATGCGGCCACCTGAATCCACCGAAATGGATAGCGACCGCTGCCCACAAACATCCGCAATTGCAGATGCGTTGCCTAACCTTAATTGACGGAGGAGGAGACACACATAAACAGGATATTTCCCCTTCCTATGCATCTTCTCCACCGTCAAATCCACTTTTCTTTGCCATCCTTTCCTTTTAAGAAAAGGGTGTAAAGGGAAAGGGACTAAAATTAGGCCTCCGGCACCACACTCATCAGACGAAATGCGGATTTGCTTCCACTTTACGCCTGTTTTCTGTGTGGTCATGGTATTGCTGGGGGCGAGCACGCCCACTCGTGCGAAGATGTTAAAGCGGGCTCTACCACTGTTTAAATCAATCTTTCTCATATCTTTATTAAATGAACTGCATCATATGTACTAATATTACAAATACAAATATTTTATTGGTAAGCGAATTACTACAAAAATTGAGAACTTTGTAGATATTTTGAATGAAAATTATACATAAAACAAGCATGGAAGGAAATTTTCTTCGACACTATAGAAGGTTTTTTGGTATTAGCCATGATTTAAATTTATATTTAAAGTAGCTGTTCCCATGCAACTTCATCTGCATAAAATTATAAAAATTTCATTTTATTGTCCACATTTGTCAAATTATCAATTGCAAATATCAAAATGACTTGACATTCATGTGAAAAAAGTCACGAGCAACAGCTAGTTAGATATAAAGGTGTCAATTAACAACGTCCCTGAAATAAAATAAATACACAGAAATTACAGGTACATCGAATTTTCGACTACCGATTGTTTTCATCAATTTTTTGTACGTAAACGTTTTACGCTTAAAGAAATTCGTTCTACCAAAACGCTTCAACATAACGCGGTTGGTTTGTAGGTTAACGTAGACTACAAAGTTAATGGCGGGACCAGCAAGGAACAATGTACCACTTTACAGTAAGAAGGCTGGTGTGGAGCGCACTTAAACACGGAACAAAGGAGGGTAAGAATTTAAATCGACGCTACCAGGACTTCATAAATGAAGTGAGGGATCATTTATTCATTTACTAGTAACACGCTACTACTGCGCTCAAATGCAGATAGAAAATAAGAACATATTTTGTTAGGAGAGAAATAAAGAAGCGACCCTACCATATCTTTAAAGGCCGGCAACGTATCTGTAGTTCCTCTGTTGTGGACGTCTATTGGCGTCGTTAATCACCTCGGTGTTCGCACCGTTTGTTTGCCCCTTTTATTACAAAAAAGGAGAAGAATGAAGAAGAGAGTTAAAGAACTATTTGAACCAGTTAAATAGATCTATTCAAAAGAAGTAAATAATCAAATCTTATATGAACATGTGATTAACGTAAAAGATGAAGAAAGTAGACAAAATTAAAAATAAAATAACTGGGCCCACAGATTATCACAGTTCCCTGGGAACACTGATGTCCCTATGATGAATTAAAAATAAAAATAAAAAATAAAATAAAATAACATTTAATCTTATCACCACTACAACACAATTTGGAATAAGAGAAAAAAAACACACACACACAACAAAGTAATAAAAAAAAAAATAATAATAAACACGTAATTAACAGGACAAACAAAACAATTGAAATGTGTATGCAGTGCTGACCGGATTGGGTCCTCGCTCAGCAATAAATGCTGGATGCTTCTGATCGATGCACCCGGCGCTGATCTTCCGCGAGAACCCTTGGGATCATCCACATGTCAGTAGCAGCGGTGGTGGAAATTAATAGTTGCAATTAAAAGAAAAGAATAACAAAAATGGTCTTCTATTCTACAAGTGAATTTAATAATTAAACAGAATATGTTATGGCCGAATATTAAAAGGAATCAGAAATACATCACTTCGAAGCATCACTTACAATCCGATAGACGTCAAAATTTGTAAGGAATTTCGAGTTTAAACATGGCTATGTAAGACGCAGTTGTTTAATTTTAGTTTCAGTATTCGACTGTTAGTCTATCATCAAAAATATTAGCTTTCGCGATTCCGTCACAGTGGAATTAAAAAAAAATAATAAGTAGCCTATGTATTCTGGACTATGCTTAAATCCATGCAGAATTTAATAGTGAACGGATCATCCGTTTAGGCGGCAGACTAACATCCATACATCCATCCAAACATTCGCATTTATAATTAGTAAAATAAAGACTACTCCCCATTTATTTAAGTATCACAGTAGAACAAAGTTACTCTGCAAAAGTAATTTATGAAGTCCCCAAAAGTTAATCCTTTAAGAAAGTTACGAATTAACGAACGGGTCACCTCGTTTCATTATAAAATATCTGGGATTACCTAAGAAATTTTGAATTTGTTTAACCATTTACATATTTTATTACTAACTTTAACATAATATACACTTTTTGATTATTTAGTTATGCTGGGTTACTGAAGTTTCCATTTATATTGTCATGATTTGCGACTTCGTCCGCATGAAATTAAATAATGACTAGCTGTTGCTCGTGACTTCGTCTACGTACGTAACAATGTAGCCTATGTTACTCACTGATAAATTACCTTTCTAATGGTGAAAGAATTTTTAAAATCGGATTAGTAGTTTTTGCGTGAATCAAATATATACAAAAATCCCAAGTTACAAATCTTTCCTCTTTATTATAATAGTATAGATAAAAACATAGCCTATGTTACTCACAGATAAATTACCTTTCAAACGGTGCAAGAATTTTTGAAATCGACCCAGTAGTTTTTACATGAATCGATTACATACATACAAATCTCTTCATAGTTTTTTATATAATTAGTATAAAAAGTAAACGTTACCTACTGTTAGGTTGAAGTAAGTTTCAACAGAGCAAAAGTCAAGTTACGTAATCGAAATCAAACACACTTACGATTGGTAAAATTAGCTAGGAAACCGGCCATAAATGTTACAAATTTAGCCTATAAATTGCAATTTATAAAATATTCAATTTTATAAATATTTTTAAACAATAAATTAAAATTGTAATATATTTTAAACTTAAAGCAAATAACATACTGGTTTACTAGGCCGTAAAACGTATGAGACTATCTTTCAAAATGGCGTCTCATATTATTCCAAAGAACAATGCACCACTTGATACGAAGAGCCCTGGTGGCGCGAAGTACACTTTTGTTCCGTCAGTTAAGAGGGGTGGCTTTAAATCTGCAAGAAAGAACTATCTACACTAAGGAAAGTTGTAAAATCTTTTTAATTTTATAACTTGTAATTCTGTTAACGAAATAATAAAATGTAAATATAGACAACATCCACATTCTTACTAATATTATAAATGCGAAAGTTAAGATGTATGTGTTAAAGTATGTAGCCTAAACAGCTAAACGGATCTCGATGAAATTTGGCATAGATGTAGAGGATAGTTTGGAAGAACACATAGGAGTTTTCACAAACTATCCTCTGCCTATGCAACTTAGTATGTTTTTAAATTACACAGGCGAGTAAGCTAATACGTAAAAATATAACAATAGTTTCCGTACATCCCAATGTTAACAATCGAATCCCATAATCGTTTACGATGCGTATGTTGAGATGTGTGGTGTGACAAGAATGGATAAAGTTAAGAATGTGTACATTAGAGGCAGTTTGAAAGTAGCGCCAATGGTGGAGAAATTGAGAAGCAAAAGGTTAACGTGGTATGTACATGTTATACGACGAAAAAATGAGGACATAAACCAGAAAGTGTTAAGAATGAATTCTACAAAGATAGAGGAAGACCGAAGAAAATATGGATGGATTGTGTGTAACGATATGCTTAAGAAAGAAGTGGATTCAGATATGACGGCTGATATACATGTATGGATGACCCACCGTAGGGATAAGGGCATGTTTACGTTGAAACTCTATACATTTTTATTTTTTAAATGCCTGTAACAAGGAATTCAATCAATCATACAAATATACAATTGAAAATGAAACCATTATAAAGAAATAACCTTCCTTAGAGTTAAATAGATATTTCATACTTTCATTGAATTTTGCAGCGTCGCGTTCTGATAATGAAAGAGGAAAATGTTCTCTTAAGTATGAAATTTTTTCCGGTTATTAAAGTAGGGAACCTTTCAATTTTCCTTTCCCCCTGAATTGTTAAGGCTGATTATGGAAATTTGTAATATTGTAATGAAATTTATTTCAATAAAAAAATCTCGTTATATTTTTTTTTCATTCGTTTAATAGGCGTTTAAGTCGATTTAAAATTAACGAGGTTAAAGGTTTGATGAGGATACTATTAGTAGATTTTTCCATTTTGTAAGTTACCAATACCGTGAGTTTCTAAGGGCCTGTCCCACCACTGGCTGATAAAGGCTCAGATAACTTAACAGTGACGTCAATGTCAAATAGAATACCGAAATGCGTTTCTTTTATCACATACTTTATATATTTTTTTATAACATAAGGTGGCAAACGAGCAAGCGGCCACCTGAATCCACCAAAATGAAAAGCGACCGCTGCCCATAAACATCCGCAATTGCTGATGCGTTGCCTACCCTTAATTGACGGAGGAGACGCACATAAAGATGACATTTCCCCTTCCTATGCGTCTCCTCCACCGTCAAATACGCTTTTCCTTCCAATCCTTTAGAAAAGGGTGGAAAGGGAAAGGGACTAAAATTAGGCATTATCCAACATCTGACAATTTACAAGAGTTGTGGAACAGGCCCTATGTATTTTATTATATGTACATATTAAAACGCTTCGATATCTTTTATATGATATCAAAACATTTAGCTATAAAAAAAGTAATCACTCAGTTTTGTTAACTTTGTGCTTTTTATCTTTTCATAAATGCAAAGTAAACATTAATTTTCTCTAAGACCTAGCTCTTTTCAATTATAAAGTAATAAAAAATGAAGCGTATTACTTCGTTCTATTTTACTTGGAGCATGCTTATTAAAACTTAATATTGTTAAAATGGACTAAGTAAATTCTTTTATAATATTTTCTGTTAAAGAATCAGATGAATAATAAAATATGTATTCCTACATATAAGGATGATTCAATGAAATTTTGATTAAAAAAAAACTTTAAAACTATAGACAATTGGGCAATATACTTTACGCTTAAGCGATAGCTATTGAGGTCCTTTACCTTCACAATGCTTATGAAATATCTGTTGAGAATCACCCTGTATAGAAGAACTAGCTGTTCCCGTGTGACTTCATCCGCGTGAAATTATAAAAACTTTATTTTATTGTTTACATTTGTGAAATGTCAAAATTCATATGTTTAAATGACAACCTTGATTCCTTGATGTTGGCAGCTCGTAGCTTATAGTTTCTTTTCGTATTACGGTTTTTATCCAATTTATTTACCCCCTAAGTTTAATAGCGTGAAAATATATAGCCTAAAGCGTGACGTAAATGTAGGGCTTTTTATTAAAAGAAGAATTATTCAAAAATATGGAGTAATTGCTGACATCTTACGCCACAAAGAAATGTGTGTTTACGCTTTATTATAGATAGAGTATAGATTTACCTGTTATGTTTATTTAAGTGACAAATAAACTGAGTGTTATATTCTGTAGGTTTTTTTATTAAACAAGTATTAATTTGTTTTTAATTAAACTAGGTATAAGACTATAAGGCAAGTAGGGTCATCAATTAAGAAGATTTGCTAGCTAAAGCTCCTAGCTTGTCCATAATTCGCCGTTAAAACTAGCTAATTATGCCGTTAGGGGGCGCGCAATGGAATCCAAAGTGACTTTCCTTGTAACTGTGTAATTGCGGGCCGTAGTACATTGCGTGTTTTATACTTACCATTATAATCGTGACTGTAGAAACCACGAAATGCGTTAGTTACTTAGAACTTTATGTCTTAGAAAGTTGAAAGAAGATGTATTTATTAATTACGGAATTATATCTACTAATACTATAAAGAGGTAAGATTTGTTTTTGTACGTATTTAAATAACTCAAGAACTACTGGGGCAACATCTAAAAATCTTTCAAAAAAGGTATTTTTTCACTAAGTAAGGATATCATTTTTTATTGCACGCGGACGAAGTCGAGAGCAACAGCTTGTTATGTATAACAATTAAGGCATGTTATTTTATTAATAAGGAGGAGATATATAAATAAATATAAGAATACGAACGACTGAATTCTGAAACGAATCTTGAATTAAGATAAGGTGACGTTTAACTCCAAATTCCATTAAAATTTTGACGTCATTATATTGACACAGGTCAATATTTTAATGGAATTTGGTTTCATCATTTAAGCTGTTACATATGATATTTTATTCAAATTAAACTAATTTATTCGAATAATTTAAAAAAAGAACGTTATTTTCTTTTGCAATTTATTTAGCGGTTAAACAGTATTTTACTGAACTGTGACCAATGATTATATTGAAAATGCTATTAACCTGATAATCCAAGTAACTGTTGACTGAGCGAATGCTTACTTATTATCCCTAATCCGCTGATTACCAACACGCTATTTTAAGGCTGCTATACACGGACTGGTTCGAGCCAAGTAGCGACTACTTCAACCGATGTAGCCTAAAGTAGTGACTACAAACTGCGCTTCGTGTATAGCTCGGTATATGTTTTGGATGCTATTGGCAGTTTAAGATCACTGTAATAAAATAAAAATAATGTTTTGATTAAGAGCGCACACCTTTGATTAAACTATCGCACAACTGTTGTGCGACTGTCGATTGTTTCACAGCCAATTCAACTGTTTAGCACAACTAAAAATCCAGTAGTCTGCGCACCTCCATATAAGCTTAAGAGCTTTCCTATGGAAAGCAAAGCGCGACTAAACAATTGTGCGATAGTTTAGTTTAAGGTGTGCGCGCGCACAAAACATACAAACATTTTTAAACAAATTTTACTTTCTATGAGCAATTTTTTCTCTGAGTAGATAGAAGAGTTATCAAAAACAGTTTATTAAAAACAGTGCAATATTTCAAAGTCAGCTTTACTAATATTGTAACAAGTAAAGATTTATGTAACTAATCAACTCAAAAACTACTGAATTAATTAAAAAAAATCTTTTACCATTTAAAAGATATATTATCACTGAATGACATAGACTATTGATTTTAGATTTTTTTTTTAATTCTACGAAGGAAAAGCTAAAAAATAAATTAACTACAAAATCTCAAATTTCACAAACTCTTAAATATTTTTTAAAGCGTAGATTATATCGACTTATTTGAATAACGGCTTAAACTTCCATTTTGTTCTTTAAATCGGGGCCTCAGGTACTTCAGGGACCACATTTTCTTATCAACTTAAAAAGTCAGCTTCAAGTCACAACTTAACGTTGATATTAATGTTGCCAACGGGCAAAAGTAGACGACCGACAATTACCTAAGTTTTCGAGGGTAGAACGAAAACAAAGTTCCCAAAGGTAATTTATCGAGTTCCTACAAAGTTTCTTGTCAAAAAGGTTTGCGTCTGATATATGGAATTGATCTTTGAATAAAACGTCGCCCCGACAACTCTTAAGTCGTTAAGTATATTGAGAATCAGTTTTTTTTTATAGAAGACTAGCTGCTGTTCGCGTTTTTCCCTGTGAAATTTAAAGAAAAACAAAAAAATATACCCTATGTTACTCACTGATAACGTAGCTTTTTAATATTGAAAGAATTTTTGAAATCGTCCCAGTAGTTTTTGAGTTATTTCAATATTTATAAAAATATCTTTCCACTTTATAATATTAGTATATTAGTATAAGAAGAAGAAAAGTGAGCATTTCATAACCTCCAAAAGGAAAATAACCTAACCCAAGAACGGGCGCATACCTTTGACGAAACTATCGC